>NC_089805.1:51615742-51888242 GCF_029633855.1 Hoplias malabaricus
TCAAACCATCTAGATTTATTTATTTATTTATTTATTTTTTAAAGCAGACCGCCTTTTGTCATGCTTTCTCTCAAACAGGCTTTCTCTCCACTGCAACATTGGACAAGGTAAGTTTCCTTTATATTATCTTTTTTTTTAGTATTATTAGTGAATATCAATAGTTAACCATTAGTTTTGCTGTATTTTATTTTCAAGCTTGAGAGCCTGTTAATCCTGTTAATTTACACAGAGCTAGCTAGCTTAACTAAACTGAATTCTGTGGTCAAATCTGCAGTTTATGGAATTCATCTACAATATATTTTACTGAAAATGTTTTATGTTTACAGTGTTTGACTTCATGTTTCATCCTTGTTCACAAAATACCTTTTTGTTTGCTTTTAGTGATGTTTGAAAGCATTTGCAGGATGCTGATATTAAGTTAAGCTATTCCTACTAGCATTTATCATAATCTCTCTCTCTCTCTCACACACAAACACGTAGGCATCCCAGGCACAGACTTGTTTTTCATCTCCCTGTCTTTTAAGGTGGAACAGTATGTTTGATTGGAAAAACTACAGTTTCGTGGCTGAAGTTTTTGTTAACTGTTTAAATTACCTCAGAGATTAATTTGTAACTCGAGCTATTTAGTCTCAGGTTTAGTGTTTTCGCACTCCATTTACTTTCTTTCAGTTAGTGTTATCTGTAATTTCCACCTTAACTAAGTTCCACCTTAAGTAATCTGAAAAAGCAAAAATAAGTGAATATTGCCCACCTGAGCAGGGATAGAGTGACTTCCTTCTTCCTTGCCATTCAGACATTTTGCTGCTTAGCTCTGCTATCGTCTATTTCTTTCCTTTTATTTTTTTGAAACCTACTTGTTTTTCTGTGATAGAGTGAGCTTTTAAATCTACACAAGTCAGCAGCACTACAAAACCAAAACTGAATATTTTCTGCTTTTGATACATTTTAAAGTAGTGCAATTGCTCTAGGAACCAGGACTGTTCCAACAAACAGGACATTTTCATCAGGCTACAGTAGAAGAAACTTGTGAAATGCCTAATTTTGTTCAACACACGTGCTGTCAGAATTATGGACTTCTACAGAGTATGTCAGCTTTGGAAAGGGATTTTTGGATCCTGCTATCAGAGTACAAGGACTGGCATTTCAGAGCTGTGCGAGGAGTAACAGTGAGTGGAAGTACAGGCAGAAGACAGCAGGCTGAGGACTTAACAGAGCAGCATACAGTGGAGGGGCACAGATCCAGATCAGAGGATCGTGTGGATGGCAGCACTGCTGTGAGTACAGCTAGAGATGGGCAAAGGGTGCAGATTGAAGCTAGACCCAGAGAAGTAGAGAAGCTCTACTCCTGGTACCACAGCTGGTCCAGGAAATTCAGCTGCTAAACCCAACACTGCTGCTGAGAGATCACAGCACGGACCCAGAGCAGAATATCTTACTTCAGCTGAAAAACAGATTTGAACCACTGCATGCCCTTCATGAGAATCAAAAACGCAGTGAACACAACGCAGAAAGTGCCAGAAGTGTCAGCTGTCACAAAACCCTAACAAACCTACAGCAGACCCTGATCTTTGGAGATGACACTGTTAATGGGGTAACAAACCCAAAAGTGTACTGGCTGAGTACATGAATGTGATGCGGATTATTTACACGTTGGAAAGAATGGCACTGTCAAGCAGGAGTCTGACGTTTTAAAAAGAGACTTTAATGACCTCCATAACACACTCAATAAGTTCAACATACAATTTTTTGTCAGTGGACCTCTACCTGCAGGAGGCAACAATATGTTCTCAAGGTTACTGGGATTAAACACCTGCCTACAGAACAGCTAGGGTGTTAAACTTCTGACAGACAACCTCATTTTCTCAGTTTCTAATGTATCCACTTCTCTTGGTGGTGGCACATCAGCACCAACATCCAGGAACTCTGCTATACAAGCTGATGACACCATGTCAGAGCCAGAACATCCTCTCTCCACTGAAGACCTGAGGGAGCAGTAGACACTGGACATGAGTGGCAATGACCAATTCTATCAGCTGCCAGAGACATCAAAACCCCCAGAGGAATCCTCCATGTCCTCTATATACACAAACAACACCCGAGCCCCCAGAACACCTGAGCCTCCCAGCAGCCAAGAACAAGCTGGTATTGGCTGGGACAAAGCTGTCACTTTCACTGTCAGCCAGCCCTCAGGGGCAAAGAAGAACCACCCCAGCTTTTACTCCACCCTCATTTAATGCTACTTCCCAACTGCAGTCCCCCAAACTGTCCCCTAAGAAAAATCACGCTCAATCACCACCTACACTCTAAAAAGAACCAACTTAATTGAATTGCTTCAATTGGTAACAAGTAATTCAATTAAGTTTATTCAACTTAATTTTTTAAGTTTTTCAAGGTTGAACTTAAAAAATTAAGTTGGATGAACTTAATTGAATTACTTGTTACCAATTGAAGCAATTCAATTAAGTTGGATCAACTCTTCTCTTTTTAGAGTGTAGAGCACTTCAGCGGAAGAGATAAGCTCCTCGACCCCCGGAAAAGCAGCTTCGCTCACAGCCCCATCGCCACCAGGAGCTCCACACAGCTTCATCAGCTGATAAGGGCAAGGAAAATTGATGTTTTTCGGGTCCTGGCTGCTGCAGTGATGATGTCAACAGTAACATGTTTTCAAAACAAGCTTGGACCTTTGGTTCCTGTAATCTCTCCCATTCCAGTACTTATCAGAGAGAGAAAGAAAAGGGAGTTCAGGTCAGATACTGTGAATGAAGCCAATCTACAGCATATAAAATGTTAGACAGAGATTCTGTGGCCAATTGCACAAGTTATTAAATTAGCTCTTCTAAATAATATCTCTCACAAACAAATCACACTTAATTAATGATTTTATTACAGCACATGGGCTTGATTTTATATTTTTAACTGCGACTTGGCTAAATGAATGTAGTGCTGCAACTGTTTTAATGGAGTCCTCCAGATTTTCATTTTTTAAATGTATCTCATGCCAGTAGAAAAGGAGGTCTAGCTGCTCTGTTCCATGGTTCTTTTCAGTGCAAGCAGTTATCATTTGGTGACTTCACAACATTTGAGAATCTCTGTGCAGTTCTGAAAAGGACACTACAGATATCACCAGTAACTGTCTACAGGCCTCTGAAATACAGTGCTAATTTTATTGATGAATTTACAGAGATGCTGTCTTTTATTTCTACTTACTTGGACCATTTTGTTATTGCTGGTGACTTTAACATATCGACAATCCCAAGGACTGTTTGCCAAGGAACTACACGCCATATTGGACTCTTTTGGTCTTTCACAGCATGTTACAGGGAGTACACATTGTCATGGTCACACACTGGATATTTTTATCTCAAAGAATCTCAACCTATCAGTGACTGTGAAGGACATTGTGTTGTCATATCACTACTGTGTGTTCTTTGATATGTGGGCCTCACCAGTCATCAGAGACAGAAGAGTTTTGTCAAGAAAAGGATTATAAAAGACTGCACAGCTACACTTTTCATGAGTAAAATTTGCACCATGTGAACGATCCAACTCTGTGGATGATCTGCTGAATAGATTTAATTAAAAAATTGTCAGTGTTAAGTGAAGGCTTTGTCTTGCAAACAGAAAGCACCATGGAGAAATGCTTCTGTTGTTCAAATCCAAAAGAGGGAATGTCGCAAGGCAGAATGCAGATGGCGTATAACAAGTCTTCATATTCACAAAGAAATCTACAAAGATAGGCTTTGTGTATACAACACAACAATATGCAAAACACTCTAGCATCATCAACAATAAAAAAAACAGCAAAATCCTCTTCACCGAGGACAACAGACTCACAAACTCCCACACCAATGGCCCCTGAATTATGAACAACTGAAAGATGTAATGAGTTTGCATTTTTTTTTACTCTAAAGTCAAGAATATCAGACAAGCAATTAGTACATCTATATACAACAATGAGTCTGTACCCTCTCCATCACCTCATAAAGACTCATTTGTTAAAATGTCAGAGTTCAGTACTGTTAATGAAATTTTAATTGACACAGTTCATCATCTCAAACCAACCACTTGCAGTCACCACACATTACCAACCAAAATTTTAAAGAGTGTGTTTCAAACTACAGCACCAGACATACTCCACATTGTAAACACCTCACTCATGTCAGGGGTCTTTCCAAGCTCACTAAAAACTGCAGTTGTAAAGCCTCTTCTAAAAAAGAAAATTTAGAATCGTCTCAGAAGTAACTACTGGCCAATTTCTAATTTAACCCGTTCATTGGCAAAATCATGAACAGTCCTGAAGTGGTTTGTTTCTTACCTTGAAGGCAGGAACTACTTTGTAGAAATAGAAAATAATATTTCAGAGAACATGCCAGTGACCTGTGCTGTCCTGCAGGGCTCTATTCTTGGTCCACTTTTATTTCATTTATATATGCTTCCTCTTGGCCATATTCTACGAGACTATGGGCTGCTCCTATCACAGCTGTGCAGATGATACTCAGATTTACATGGCCCTGTCCCCAAACAACTCTGGCCCAGTTGACTCATTAAGCAAGTGTCTTGATCACATCACTAACTGGATGGGACACAGCTTTCTGCAGCTGAATAAAGATAAAACTGAGATTATAATATTTGGGAACAGCAATGAGAGACAAAGATTGGCTACATATCTGGACTCGAGAGCCCTCAAATCTAAAGAACTGGCTCACAACCTTGATGTATTAATGGACTCAGATCTCAGTTTTAGTCTCATATTAAAGCGGTTACTAGATCAGCATTTTACCATCTTAAGAACATCAGTAAGATCAGAGATTTTCTGACTAAACCAGACCTGGAGAAACTTATCCATGCTTTTATTTCTAGCATTGATTACTGTAATGGTCTCTTAACTGGACTTCCAAAAAAGACCATTAAACATCGTCAGCTGATTCAAAATGTAGCTGCCACATTTCTCACTCGGAGCAAAAGAAGAGACCACATCTCCCCCATCCTCAAATTCTTACACTGGAGACCAGTCTGTTACAGAATAGACTTTACGGTGTTATTACTGGTCTATAAATGTCTAAATGGGGTAGGACCAGTGTATTTATCAGATCTGCTACAGAGATATGAGCCGAGCAGAGCTCTCAGATCTTTAGGAACTTGAGTTAGTCCTGCCTCAGGTCAAAAATAAACATGGAGAGGCAGCTTTTAGCTACTATGCTGCTCATAAATGGAACCAGCTGAGAATATTAGAAGAGCCCAGACTTTAGACACTTTTAAATCAAGGCTTAAAACATTCCTGTTTGAGCAGGTTTATAGCTTAGTTTAAAATATTCTGCACTTTTATTTCTGTTACAGCATTTTATTTCTTTTCTTGTATAATTTAAAATGTTTTTATCATTTTTAATAATTTCATTATTTTTCTCATTCATTCAGTCATTCATTCATTATCTGTAACCGCTTATCCAGTTCAGGGTCGTGGTGGGTCCAGAGCATACCTGGAATCATTGGGCGCAAGGCGGGAATACACCCTGGAGGGGGCGCCAGTCATTCACAGGGCTCATTATTTTACTCTTTTTATGTAATTGTTTTATTGGAGTCATTTTATTCTGGCTTTTAATTTAACTGTTTTTTTTTTTTCCTTAAATCACTTGGAATTGCTTCTGTATGAATGGTGCTGTCACGGATCACGGGGGCGGACTGACGGAGGCGGACGCACTTGCTAACACACGGAGAGCTTTATTTTAACAAAAGATAGACAAACAATAAAGAAAACAACATGACGAGGATATTAAACTACTGGGACAGGAAATACACAAAACGACAAAACTCAGGAACAAACATAATCGGACTAGAAACGGGAGATAAACAACATGACACGACTAGAATGAGGACAACGGAGAAATGAGAAATGTTCGACAAACAGGAGGGACACAAGGGAACTTAAATACAAGACACAAACGAGACACACCTGGACAGATAACGAGGAGGACGGGTTAACGAATGACAGACGAGGAGGCGGAACAAAGGCGGAGACAAGGACAATAACAAACAAAGCCATGTGCAAATAAAGCACATGGCGGGGACAACAGACTTGACAGGACGAGGGCGTGACAGATGCCCCCCCACCCCCCCGAACGCGCAACTCCCGGGGCGCGTACACCTAAACGCCCCAGGAGCTGGCACAGGAGAGGGCACGGAAAACAAGATAGACTAGGACAAGACAAGGAACCATGGGAGACAGGACTCAGGATAAGACGGGTACAGACAAAGGAAATGGAGCTGGAAAGTTGACAGGAGTGGAAACAAGAGACTGGAGCAGACTAGACACATGAGACTAGACAGGGTTTTTGACATTAGACATGACACTGGATGGGAACAGGGACTGGACAGGAGACGGGACAGGTGACGGAATGGAGAACTGGGAATGGACAGGGGACTGGACATGAGACAAGACAGAGGGTTGAAACGGGGACTTGACCGGAGACGGGACTTGAGACGAGACAGGGTGTTGAAACGGGGACTGGACATGTTTGGGGACAGAAGACTGGACATTGGCAGGTGACAGGACAGGGGACTGGAATGGAGACAAAACTGGTGACTGAACATTGAGCGGATACGGGGACTTGACATGTTTGGGGACAGAGGACTGGACATGATTAACAGGTGACTGGACATGAGACGAGACAGAGGGTTGAAACAGGGTCTGGACTGGGGGCAAGACAGGTGATTGAACATTGGACGGACACGTGGACTTGACTGGATTAGGCAGGGGAACAGGGATCAAGACATTCAGGGGGACAGACACGAATACAGTGACAGGGACTGGGACAGAGACAAAGGCTGACACGGGCACAGGGACAAGGACAGAGACAGGAACCAGGACAGGGACAGAAAAGGGAACCAAAATAACAGGTGGGTGCCCAGGACTGGCAAATGTCTGAGGGGAAGTCTGAGAAGCCAGCCTGGGCACAACTCTAGGGATCGGCCCCGAAGTCCTTCGGGCCGACCTACGGACATGACCAGGAGCGGCTGAAGCCACAATTACAGGAGCAGAAACGGCCGTAGCCACAGTCACGGGAGCAGAAACGGCCGTAGCCACAGTCATGGGGGCAGAAACGGCCGAGGCCACAGTCACGGGGGCAGAAACGGCCGTAGCCACAGTCACGGGGGCAGAAACGGCCGTAGCCACAGTCACGGGGGCAGAAACGGCCGTAGCCACAGTCACAGGGACAGGAGCGGTTGAGGGAGCCGCCATTACGATGACAGGAGCGGCGGGTGCCGCCATCACGGAGACAGGAGGCCCTGCGACAGCGTCCATGGAGGCAGGGGAACCTGCGACGACGTCCACGGAGGCAGGGGAACCTGCGAAGACGTCCACGGAGGCAGGAGCGGCTGGAAGCGCCGCGCTCACGGAGACTGGAGAGGCGGGCGCCGCGCTCACGGAGACTGGAGAGGCGGGCGCCGCGCTCACGGAGACTGGCGCTGCTGGAGACGCCGCTTTCACGAAGACAGGCGTGGCTGTAGGCGGCGCTTTCACGAAGACAGGCGCGGCTGGAGACGCCGCTCTCACGAAGACAGGCGCGGCTGGAGACGCCGCTCTCACGAAGACAGGCGCGGCTGGAGACGCCGCTCTCACGAAGACAGGCGCGGCTGGAGACGCCGCTCTCACGAAGACAGGCGCGGCTGGAGACGCCGCTCTCACGAAGACAGGCGCGGCTGGAGGCGCCGCTTTCACGGGAACAGAAGCGGCTGGTTTCACCGCCTTTTCGGAGACAGGAACTGAGACTTCCACCGAGGCAGGGGCTCGTGCTGCTCGCCGAGCACGAGTTCTAGATTTAGCGGGTTTAGGGGCACTGATGGGCGCACTCTCGAGGGACTTCTTTGACCGTAGTTCCCCCGGAATTTCCCCGGACCTGAGGGGGTACTCCTCGGGAACAGAACTGGAGAATCTCTTAGTAAACAGTTAAAAAAATGTCTCTACATTAATGTCCTGGGTTCTCTCCTTAATTATGGATTCGGCCCACCGTAACGCCTCTCCTCTAAGGAGAGATTTCATGAACATTATCTTTATAAGTCAGGAGGAGGAGGACAGTTTAAATATTCAAAATAGTTTTTACATTGGAATATAAAACCTTTGTAGCTGGTACCTCCTTCAAATTCTGCTGGAACGCCCAGATATGACTGCAAGATAGCAGGTTGATCACCCACCCTTGCGGCTAGTAAATCTTCTGCCACTTTCATGGCTTTATCCGGTGTTTTGTCCGTGTTAGCTGCGTCCTTTAGGTCGAACATTCTGTCACGGATCACGGGGGCGGACTGACGGAGGCGGATGCACTTGCTAACACACGGAGAGCTTTATTTTAACAAAAGATAGACAAACAATAAAGAAAACAACATGACGAGGATATTAAACTACTGGGACAGGAAATACACAAAACGACAAAACTCGGGAACAAACATAATCGATGGTTTGATGGTGTTCATCATTGGTGTCGTCATTTCCGGCTGACAGTTCACACGCTCAGTTTGTTTGTTTGCTTGCTGCTGTTTAGTACTGTTCCTAAGCTCTTTACTTAAAGTCTTTACTGTTAATACCTTGTTAACTTATCCTTATTAGTTGTGCTTAGTGTTAGTTGTACACTGTTAAATACCACTACCATTTTATTATTGTTGTTTTCATATTAATAACTTCTCTCAGTTAATAACTCCTTCTCTCCTTATTATGGCGACCGCGGAGGAGCGATCTCTCTCCAGGCTCAGCACGGAGCTCGAGCAGTTGGGCCGCCGAATTCAGCGTCTCCTGGAGAAGCAGACGGAGCTCCAGCAGGAGAAGACGAGGCTCGAGGCCGCCCGCGATGCCTCCTACGCGGCCGTTGGCACGCCAGCTCCTCCGTCGCGACGGCTCCCCGGGACGGCCATCTTCACTCCAGCCCCGAGCTGGGAGCGTCAGCGTGGGTGTGGGAAGCCGAGGTCATCTCCCCCTCTACCGCAGCCAGTCTTCACCTCTACTAACCGGTTTGAGGTGCTCAGCTCCTGGCCCTCACCTGCACCGAGAACTAAACAGGGCGGTATTCTTATCATCGGCGACTCTATAGTCAGACATTTAAGAGTCTCAGGCACAAAGAGTAATGCTACTGTGTCCTGTTTTCCAGGTGCTCGTGTCCTGGATGTTGCCAGGCGACTTCCCTTGGCGCTGCGGCAGCGTGAGGATCTCGGCACCGTCGTTCTCCATGTGGGGACGAACGACACTTCCACCCGCCGCAGCGAGGTCCTGAAGGAGCACTACCGTTCGCTTCTGGATACCGCTCGGAAGAAGACGGACGCCAGGATCGCCGTCTCCGGCCCCCTACCCACCTACAGACGAGGATGTGAGGCGTACAGCAGGCTCTTCGCACTCCACTCCTGGCTCCGGGTTTGGTGTGGCACTGTCGGCGTGGACTACGTCGACCACTGGGAGTGTTTTCGGGAACGTCCTGCCCTCTACCGCCGGGATGGGCTTCACCCTAGTCGTCTAGGTTCTGCAGTTCTCTCTGGGAACATCGAGGATGTTCTTCGCCAGGCTTGACTAACCCCACCCACCAGCACAAACCAGGCAAGTAGATTACACAGCGAACAGGTAAGTGATTTTAAGGATACACTTACAGATAATGGCCATTTGTTTGCCCATAGTAAGGGTATATCTACAAAGCTTGCTTTAAGAAATATAAAAATTTGTTACAGTATCAAGACTGTGTCTGTCCCCCGAATCAAAATTAAACCCAGAAAATATCAAACAGCGTGCCCCAATAACCGAATCACTATTAAACCATCAGAAACAGAGGGTAGTATCATCCCCACAGACCTAAAGTTTGGCCTACTCAATATAAGAGCACTTAACTCTAAAGCAGTCATTATACATGAAATAATAATGGATCAGAAACTTGATGTTTTATGCCTTAGTGAAACTTGGGTCAGAAATGATGAATATTTAGCACTAAATCAAGCCACTCCTACAGGCTGACAGGCAAAGGGGGTGGATTATGTATAATTTACAAAAATAATTTAATTATTAACCAAAAACATGGTTACAACTGTACTTCCTTTGAAATTATGTACATTAACATAATTAACCCCGCCACAAATAAGAACACTATCTCCTTATTAAACATTTATAGACCACCAGGGCCCTATTCAGAATTTATAAAAGAATTTGGTGAACTAGCTGCTAATTTAGCAGTGTCATGTGATAAGTTAATAATTGCAGGAGACTTTAACATTCATTTTGAGCAAAGTGATGATCCCCTAAAAAAGGTGTTCACATCAATCATAGATTCTGTTGGTTTCACACAAAATGTATCAGGTCCTACTCATTATTGTAATCACACACTAGACTTGGTTTTGACCCTGGGCACGAACATAAAAAACCTAAATATTCTCCCTCAGTCTTCCACGGTCTCAGACCACTACCTAATTTCATATGAACTGAGTTTAGATATTAAAAAATGTACATGCCCACTGTAGTGTAGTAAGGTACACCGAAAAATATAAATATATTTCTATATTTATATTTATAGTTTTATAGCGTTGACCTTATTCAAACTCCTCTAATCTCTGATATTTGACTTAATGACATTAACTAAAGTTTATAATTGGCTTAGGCAATTAAAACATTACTAATTAGTTTGAGAGTGAATAATAATCACGCTAAGTGAGTACGTCAGGATTTTCAGGAAAATAATGAACAAATTGCAAACACTGTGATTTCAAATAATGAGAGTTTTATTAATAAAGAGAAGATATTTAATTAACATAGCGTAGCCTTATAATCTCACGGTATCACAACAGGGAAAACCGAATTTGACCTTAAGGTGGGCTAGGCACTACTGGCTTGTGATTAAATTGTTGCTAACTAAGGTTTAATAAATGGTACATTATAAAGTGATTGACTTAGATATCAGCTCCTGGAAAAGTGTGAAATACGCTAGCTTACTTTTGCCGTTTCACCGAGCCGTCGCGTCCTGCTGTTTAATCTCTGTGCTCTGGGGTTGTTCTCGTCGTTCCACACGTGGTGAGAGGCAGGCCCGCTTATGGAGGAGATCTCTTTACGGTTGAGTTGAAAACTTTCGGCTTCAAGCTGAGCTGCGTCGATCGAGGTTTCCCCTCTTTGGAGTTTCGCAGTCGTGGCTGGTTTTCCACCGTAGTGGAGCGGCTTTTTCAGAGTATTAGCTAGTCTCGTTGTTCAGTTTTCCAGGAGTAATGTCTTCATAAATCAGCTTATAACGTTAATATATCTGCTATCGACTAATAAAAAAGGTTGATATCTTATTCTGGCCACAAATAAGTTTCGCCTATTTTGATCACTCGTGAGATCACACTTCGATGGGTAATAAAACATAAACAAGATTAAAAGAAAAGAAGATATTCAAACACTCGACACGTTATAAGAGAAAAAAAGAAAGCGTCTCTTTGTTGTTCAAAGTTTCTCGGATTTTCTCGTTGTTTGTCGTCTTCTCTTTTCCGCTTTCTTTCGTGGTCCGTTACTTCTGTCGAGCTCTCAGGACTGCTTCCTGATCTCCACTCTTTCCGAACTTCGAACTGCTTCTTCTCGTCGGCTAAACTCTTCTCTTCTTGTCTGGATGCTGAACTGAACTGATCTGAACTCCGTTGAGCTGCTCTGTGTTTTCAAGGCTGGCGCGGTCACGCCCTAACGGGAGGTGTCCTTTTCCTGATTGGGCACAAATTCAGTCTCACGTGACTCTCGCGAGGGGGAGAGAGTAGAAGGGGGTTTGAATCATTGATTCACACAGAAAGAATATGAATTTCGCGTATCGAAATTCTTATACCTGTTATCAACATATAACAATGAGTACACTGGACTATTAATATCAAACGTTTACATAAGGTTCCATCTTTACGTCCCATTTATGATGATACGCTAGAAAGGAATATTAATCCGTTTTCTCTTATTCAGAGGTAGGATTTCTTTTCATGATAGAAACAATCCACAATATACAACATTTCATTAGGAGGTAGGCATTCATCTGAGGGTACAGAAAGTGACATTAATACATTGGTTTATACACAAATAATCAGAGTTTAGACTATTTTCCGCTATGGTTTCCGGCGACTCCAAGCGAGGCGTAGTTTCGCCAGTGTCCATTTGGGGTCGCTGTTGGTCCATGTGTAGGTGAGTCAACGGGGTTCACTCGAGGTCACTTTTGGTTTAAACATTTGTTGGCCCTGTTTAGTGGGCTCGAGATAAGGATAGACATTTAGGTGCCATTGTCATAAAAACGGGCCGTAAAAGCTCTCTTCTTTGTTCTGTGTTCCTGTTAGTTAAAAGAGAGAAGGGGGGTGTTGGGGCCATGTGTTACTTTAAAGGGTTCTTTGATGTCTTAGATTGGGTGTGTGCGTGTGTGGGGGGCTGCTATGTTGCAGACGAAAAGTCTTCTTCAGACTGGAAAAGTTTTAATTCAAAACTTTTCATTTCTTCATTTCAATCTGTCCAAATCTATCTTTGGTCCATACTCCACTACACCACATTATTATCTATAGCGCTCACTAACCCCATCTACAGCCCCTAAATTTACTGAAAACATCACTGATTTATTGACCTCAGTCAGTAGTCCAGCAGACCCACTGGAGCTGGACAGACTAACGGACTACTTAGATAACACTCTTCGATCAACATTAGATAGTGTAGCACCACTTAAGCGTAAAAAGCTACAACAGAAAAAACTCGCTCCCTGGTATAATGAAGAAACACTCACCCTAAAACAAACCGTAAGGAAATTAGAGCGGAAATGGCGGTCGACTAAACTGGAAGTATTTCACTGTGCCTGGAAAGACAGCCTTATCCAATATAGAAGGGCACTCGTCAATGCACGTTCAGCACATCTGTCCTCACTAATTGAAAATAATAAAGACAATCCTAGAGCACTCTTTAATGTAATCTCTAAACTTACAAACAATCGGGCAGCTACTGATCCACAGATCCCAGCCATTCACACCAGCAATGCTTTTATGGACTTTTTTAACAATAAGATTGAAAATATTAGACAAACAATAAATACCATATTACTAAATCCAGCCTGTCTGTCATCTGGTGTGGATGATATAGAACAAAACATAGAAGAAAGACTAGAGGACTTTGACCCACTACCACAGCTAGAACTGGAGAAAATCATCTACTCGTCAAATTGTACGACCTGCACACTTGATGCAATACCAACAAAACTATTTAAAGAAGTATTACCAGTCATAATCAATCCCATTTTAACAATCATAAATTCGTCCCTTATACTGGATCACGTACACAAAGCATTTAAACTAGCAGTTATTAAACCCCTGATCAAAAAACCGAATATTGATCCTAGTGTACTATCCAATTACAGACCCATCTCTAACCTTCCCTTCATATCTAAGATCTTAGAAAAAGTTGTGGCCCAACAACTTAGGTCATACTTGCATAAGAATAACATATATGAAAAATTTCAATCTGGTTTTAGGCCACACCATAGCACCGAAACAGCTTTAGTTAAGATAACAAACGACCTTCTTCTCGCCTCTGATCGAGGCTGCGTATCCATGCTAGTTCTACTAGACCTCAGTGCAGCTTTCGATACAATTGATCATACTATTCTGCTAGAAAGATTAAAAAACATGGTTGGAATAACAGGAACAGCCCTATCATGGTTTAAGTCTTACCTCACAGATCGCTATCAGTTTGTAAACGTAAATAATGTTTCTTCTACTCATACAAAAATGAGATTTGGAGTTCCCCAAGGCTCCATTTTAGGACCTTTACTATTCATATTATACATTCTGCCACTGGGCAGAGTTATTAGCAGGCATGGCATTACCTTCCACAGTTATGCAGATGACACACAGTTATACATATCAGCCAAACCAGATGACAAACCTACACTAAAGAAAATGGAGGACTGTGTTAAAGAAGTGAAGCATTGGATGTCATACAATTTCCTTCTGCTAAACAGCGACAAAACCGAGGTTCTCCTTCTAGGTCCAAAACCTGCTATAAATAAGGTATCAGATTGAATACATAATTTTGACTTCCCTGTTCTCCCGAGCTCATCAGCTAAAAATCTGGGTGTCAAAATTGATTCAGATCTATCATTTGATCAGCATATAGGTAACATTACAAGAACAGCTTTCCTACATCTTCGGAACCTCGCTAAGTTAAGAAATTCCTTATCCCTCCCAGATGCGGAAAAATTAGTTCACGCTTTTATTACATCAAGATTAGATTATTGCAATGCACTTCTATCAGGATGCTCCAGCAGAAACTTGAGTAAACTCCAGTTAATTCAAAATGCTGCAGCCAGGGTCCTCACTAAAACTAGAAAATTTGATCATATCAGCCCAGTATTATCGGCCCTTCACTGGCTTCCAGTTAAATTCCGTATTGATTACAAAATTATTTTACTCACGTATAAATCCTTACATGGTCTCGCCCCTGAATACTTGCAAGACCTCATCACACACTATGAACCAACAAGATTACTCAGATCTCAGGGCACCGGCCTCTTACTAGTACCCAGAATTCATAAGACTTCAGCGGGGGGGAAAGCCTTCTCCTACAAAGCCCCTTAGCTCTGGAACAATCTTCCAGCTAGTGTTCGGGACGCAGACACAGTCACTATGTTTAAGTCTAGGCTCAAAACACACTTGTTCAGTTTAGCCTTTGGCAACTAACCTCTGTCTAGTTTAAGGTTGTCATTTCAGGAACTCATGGACATGGAGAATCAGGGTAAACCTGGATGATGTGCTCACAATTTCTCTTGCTTGGAACGAAAGGATGTCTTTGCCTGAGCTCCTTCTGGTTTCCCTACTCCCAGTCTGTTACAGTCTGATCCGTCACTACACTAAAGAAAATATTCACATGCTCTTATTCTCTGCTGCACTCAACTAAACTAACTGCTTCCCTTTACTGTTTTACTGTTTTCTGAGAGAATGGTGGCCCACTGATGGAAGATTGTTTGCTGGATTCTCCTGCAGACCAGACCAGACCAGCTGCTCACCTTATTATTATTATTATGTAGCATAATGACACTTCATTGGTGATCATTTAAAATTCAATCTATAGTTTGATCAGAGGAGGATGGGTCCCCTTTGTGAGTCTTGGTTCCTCCCAAGGTTTCTTCCTCCAGCCTCGAGGGAGTTTTTCCTTGCCACTGTTGCCTTCGGCTTGCTTGCATTGGGCTTTGATTTAAATGTTCTGTTTTGAAACTGTGAAGCTGCTTTGTGACAACGTCAGTTGTAAAAGGCGCTATACAAATAAATTTGATTTGATTTGATTTGATAATCGGACTAGAAACGGGAGATAAACAACATGACACGACTAGAATGAGGACAACGGAGAAATGAGAAATGTTCGACAAACAGGAGGGACACAAGGGAACTTAAATACAAGACACAAACGAGACACACCTGGACAGATAACGAGGAGGACGGGTTAACGAATGACAGACGAGGAGGCGGAACAAAGGCGGAGACAGGGACGGAGACAAGGACAATAACAAACAAAGCCATGTGCAAATAAAGCACATGGCGGGGACAACAGACTTGACAGGACGAGGGCGTGACAGGTGCTTTATAAAGAAACTTGCCTTGCCTAGAGCAATATCCTCATCTTGATTCATTATTTTAACATTTGGAGGTCTCTTCACTGTCTAAACATCTCAGATGCCATGAGGACAGAACTCCTAGGCCATTTCAGATATTTTTGTGATATACAGACATATGAATTTTTTTTTCATTCAGGTGTTTTTTTTTTAAGCATTTACAAAACTTTCACCAAAAATAACTGGTCAAACCAACTACTGCTAGTTTCATTCTGCAATTTTGGGGAAACTAATTTTAAAAGACTATTTAGTTTACTTGGATTTGGATTGACAACATGTTACCTTGTCAGTTCTGTGGCCATCAATCTAACACCATAGTGGCTTATATAAAACATATGAAACTGCACAGCAATGTACCTAATGTAGTATTTCAGTGTTACAGGGCAGACTGCAGTGGAACTTTCATAAAGTTGCAGCTTTGAAATCACATATTTACAGACAACATAAAGAATGAGCGTTGAAGCCTAGATTAAGCACTGATGCAAACCTAACTTGCCATGTTGAGTTTTGTAGTGCCACATGTGATTCTTTGACACAGTTTTATTCTCATCTCTAAAAAGCATATCAAACAGGGACGAACTGTTGCATGTCCTTTTAATCATTGTGATAAAACATTTACTGTATTATCATCATTTACCTTTCACATGTCTAGGCGACATAAAAAAGTACAGAAACAGATTTAATTGACTCCATTATTACCACAGGAGTACTGTCTGTAGTTGGTGCCAAAGAATAGTGACACTGCTCTGCAGTTTAATATGCAGACTGATAATTTTGATAGTGAGTAAATGGACATCTGTCCAGAAAATATTGAAGAGGACATGTTTTTGAATAATTGGACTCTGTTTTATCTTAAATTACAGGCAAAATTATTGCTTCCATCTTCTGTTATACAGACAATAATTAAAGATATCCAGTCAATACACAATGTCAGTCGGTCACATCTACTTTTTAAGCTCAATGAAAAGTTAGTTTACACTTGGGGTTCCAGAGGCTTCCATAAACACTGTGATTAATGATCTGAAAGCAGCAGATCTCTTTGGAGCATGCGATAGTCAGACACTGAAAACAGATCAGCGAAGAAAAACAGTGTTCAATAATAGCTTTAATTATGTGGAGCCAATTCCTGTTTATCTAGGAAAGAATGATGAAGGAAAAGAGTGTTTTTCTCAGTATTTCCCAGTAAAACAAACAATCAAATCAAATCAAATTTATTTGTATAGCGCTTTTTACAACTGACGTTGTCACAAAGCAGCTTCACAGTTTCAAGACAGAACATTTAAATCAAAGCCCAATGCAAGCAAGCCGAAGGCGACAGTGGCAAGGAAAAACTCCCTCGAGGCTGGAGGAAGAAACCTTGGGAGGAACCAAGACTCACAAAGGGGACCCATCCTCCTCTGATCAAACTATAGATTGAATTTTAAATGATCACCAATGAAGTGTCATTATGCTACATAATAATAATAATAATAAGGTGAGCAGCTGGTCTGGTCTGGTCTGCAGGAGAATCCAGCAAACAATCTTCCATCAGTGGGCCACCATTCTCTCAGAAAACAGTAAAACAGTAAAAGGGAAGCAGTTAGTTGAGTTGAGTGCAGCAGAGAATAAGAGCATGTGAATATTTTCTGTAGTGTAGTGACGGATCTGACTGTAACAGACTGGGAGGAGGGAAACCAGAAGGAGCTCAGGCAAAGACATCCTTTTGTTCCAAGCAAGAGAAATTGTGAGCACATCATCCAGGTTTACCCTGATTCTCCATGTCCATGGGTTCCTGAAATGACAACCTTAAACTAGACAGAGGTTAGTTGCCAAAGGCTAAACTGAACAAGTGTGTTTTGAGCCTAGACTTAAACATAGTGACTGTGTCTGCGTCCCGAACACTAGCTGGAAGATTGTTCCAGAGCTGAGGGGCTTTGTAGGAGAAGGCTTTCCCCCCCGCTGAAGTCTTATGAATTCTGGGTACTAGTAAGAGGCCGGCGCCCTGAGATCTGAGTAATCTTGGTGGTTCATAGTGTGTGATGACGTCTTGCAAGTATTCAGGGGCGAGACCATATAAGGATTTATACGTGAGTAAAAGAATTTTGTAATCAATACGGAATTTAACTGGAAGCCAGTGAAGGGCCGATAAGACTGGACTGATATGATCAAATTTTCTAGTTTTAGTGAGGACCCTGGCTGCAGTATTTTGAATTAACTGGAGTTTACTCAAGTTTCTGCTGGAGCATCCTGATAAAAGTGCATTGCAATAATCTAATCTTGATGAAATAAAAGCATGAACTAATTTGTCCGCATCTGGGAGGGATAAGGAATTTCGTAACTTAGCGAGGTTCCGAAGATGTAGGAAAGCTATTCTTGTAATGTTACCTATATGCTGATCAAATGATAGATCTGAATCAATTATAACACCCAGATTTTTAGCTGATGAGCTAGGGAGAACAGGTAAGTCAAAATTATGTATTAAATCTGATACCTTATTTATCGCAGGTTTTGGACCTAGAAGGAGAACCTCGGTTTTGTCGCTGTTTAGCAGAAGGAAATTGTATGACATCCAATGCTTCACTTCTTTAACACAGTCCTCCATTTTCTTTAGTGTAGGTTTGTCATCTGGTTTGGCTGATATGTATAACTGTGTGTCATCTGCATAACTGTGGAAGGTAATGCCATGCCTGCTAATAACTCTGCCCAGTGGCAGCATGTATAATATGAATAGTAAAGGTCCTAAAATGGAGCCTTGGGGAACTCCAAATCTCATTTTTGTATGAGTAGAAGAAACATTATTTACGTTTACAAACTGATAGCGATCTGTGAGGTAAGACTTAAACCATGATAGGGCTGTTCCTGTTATTCCAACCATGTTTTTTAATCTTTCTAGCAGAATAGTATGATCAATTGTATCGAAAGCTGCACTGAGGTCTAATAGAACTAGCATGGATACACAGCCTCGATCAGAGGCTAGAAGAAGGTCATTTGTTATCTTAACTAAAGCTGTTTCGGTGCTATGGTGTGGCCTAAAACCAGATTGAAATTTTTCATATATGTTATTCTTATGCAAGTATGACCTAAGTTGTTGGGCCACAACTTTTTCTAAGATCTTAGATATGAAGGGAAGGTTAGAGATGGGTCTGTAATTGGATAGTACACTAGGATCAAGATTTGGTTTTTTGATCAGGGGCTTAATAACTGCTAGTTTAAATGCTTTGGGTATGTGACCTAGTCTAAGGGACGAATTTATGATTGTTAAAATGGGATTGATTATGACTGCTAATACTTCTTTAAATAGTTTTGTTGGTATTGCATCAAGTGTGCAGGTCGTACAGTTTGACGAGTAGATGATTTTCTCCAGTTCTAGCTGTGGTAGTGGGTCAAAGTCCTCTAATCTTTCTTCTATGTTTTGTTCTATATCATCCACACCAGATGACAGACAGGCTGGATTTGGTAATATGGTATTTATTGTTTGTCTAATATTTTCAATCTTATTGTTAAAAAAGTCCATAAAAGCATTGCTGGTGTGAATGGCTGGGATCTGTGGATCAGTAGCTGCCCGATTGTTTGTAAGTTTAGAGATTACATTAAAGAGTGCTCTAGGATTGTGTTTATTATTTTCAATCAGTGAGGACAGATGTGCTGAACGTGCATTGACGAGTGCCCTTCTATATTGGATAAGGCTATCTTTCCAGGCACAGTGATATACTTCCAGTTTAGTCGACCGCCATTTCCGCTCTAATTTCCTTACGGTTTGTTTTAGGATGAGCGTTTCTTCATTATACCAGGGAGCGAGTTTTTTCTGTTGTAGCTTTTTACGCTTAAGCGGTGCTACACTATCTTAAGTTGATCGAAGAGTGTTATCTAAGTAGTCCGTTAGTCTATCCAGCTCCAGTGGGTCTGCTGGACTACTGACTGAGGTCAATAAATCAGTGATGTTTTCAGTAAATTTAGGGGCTGTAGATGGGGTTAGTGAGCGCTTTAGATAATAATGTGGGCATGTACATTTTTTAAAATCTAAACTCAGTTCATATGAAATTAGGTAGTGGTCTGAGACTGTGGAAGACTGAGGGAGAATATTTAGGTTTTTTATGTTCGTGCCCAGGGTCAAAACCAAGTCTAGTGTGTGATTACAATAATGAGTAGGACCTGATACATTTTGTGTGAACCCAACAGAATCTATGATTAATGTGAACGCCTTTTTTAGGGGATCATCACTTTTCTCAAAATGAATGTTGAAGTCTCCTACAATTATTAACTTATCACATGACACTGCTAAATTAGCAGCTAGTTCACCAAATTCTTTTATAAATTCTGAATAGGGCCCTGGTGGTCTATAAATGTTTAATAAGGAGATAGTGTTCTTATTTGTGGCGGGGTTAATAATGTTAATGTACATAATTTCGAAGGAAGTACAGTTGTAACCATGTTTTTGGTTAATAATTAAATTATTTTTGTAAATTATACATAATCCACCCCCTTTGCCTGTCAGTCTGGGGCTGTGTACATATTTATAGCCTGTAGGAGTGGCTTGATTTAGTGCTAAATATTCATCATTTCTGACCCAAGTTTCACTAAGGCATAAAACATCAAGTTTCTGATCCATTATTATTTCATGTATAATGACTGCTTTAGAGTTAAGTGCTCTTATATTGAGTAGGCCAAACTTTAGGTCTGTGGGGATGATACTACCCTCTGTTTCTGATGGTTTAATAGTGATTAGGTTATTGGGGCACGCTGTTTGATATTTTCTGGGTTTAAGTTTGATTCGGGGGACAGACACAGTCTTGATACTGTAACAAATTTTTATATTTCTTAAAGCAAGCTTTGTAGATACACCCTTACTATGGGCAAACAAATGGCCATTATCTGTAAGTGTATCCTTAAAATCACTTACCTGTTCGCTGTGTAATCTACTTGCCTGGTTTGTGCTGGTGGGTGGGGTTAGTCAAGCCTGGCGAAGAACATCCTCGATGTTCCCAGAGAGAACTGCAGAACCTAGGCGACTAGGGTGAAGCCCATCCCGGCGGTAGAGGGCAGGACGTTCCCGAAAACACTCCCAGTGGTCGACGTAGTCCACGCCGACAGTGCCACACCAAACCCGGAGCCAGGAGTGGAGTGCGAAGAGCCTGCTGTACGCCTCACATCCTCGTCTGTAGGTGGGTAGGGGGCCGGAGACGACAATCCTGGCGTCCGTCTTCTTCCGAGCGGTATCCAGAAGCGAACGGTAGTGCTCCTTCAGGACCTCGCTGCGGCGGGCGGAAGTGTCGTTTGTCCCCACGTGGAGAACGACGGTGCCGAGATCCTCACGCTGCCGCAGCGCCGAGGGAAGTCGCCTGGCAACATCCAGGACACGAGCACCTGGAAGACAGGACACAGTAGCTTTACTCTTTGTGCCTGAGACTCTTAAATGTCTAACTATAGAGTCGCCGATGATAAGAATACCGCCCTGTTTAGTTTTCGGTGCAGGTGAGGGCCAGGAGCTGAGCACCTCAAACCGGTTAGTAGAGGTGAAGACTGGCTGCGGTAGAGGGGGAGACGACCTCGGCTTCCCACGCCCACGCTGACGCTCCCAGCTCGGGGCTGGAGTGAAGATGGCCGTCCCGGGGAGCCGTCGCGACGGAGGAGCTGGCGTGCCAACGGCCGCATAGGAGGCATCGCGGGCGGCCTCGAGCCTCGTCTTCTCCCGCTGGAGCTCCGTCTGCTTCTCCAGGAGACGCTGAATTCGGCGGCCCAACTGCTCGAGCTCCGTGCTGAGCCTGGAGAGAGATCGCTCCTCCGCGGTCGCCATAATCAGGAGATAAGGAGTTATTAATTGAGAGAAGTTATTAATATGAAAACAACAATAATAAAATGGTAGTGGTATTAACAGTGTACAACTAACACTAAGCACAACTAATAAGGATAAGTTAACAAGGTATTAACAGTAAAGTAAAGATTTTAAGTAAAGAGCTTAGGAACAGTACTAAACAGCAGCAAGCAAACAAACAAACTGAGCGCGCGAACTGTCAGCCGGAAATGACGCAATCTGTCAGGATCTGTCAAACAACTGAGACTCTTTTTTAGTGCATACATGTAAGGGAACAGTATCATAAAGTACATGGACATAGCCAGTTAAAGGAGTTTATGAAAGATGTGTGGGATGGTGAAAACTTTACTGAGACTACTGAAGTAGATAAGTCATCATTGAACAAACAATTTTTCTAAGATTTTTGAGAATTGTGATAGCAAATAAATAGGTCTATAATTGGAGAACTGGTGTCTGTCTCCACTTTTAAAGATAGGAATGAATTTTGCTATTTTCATTTTATTTGGAAATATACCAGGCTGTCCTGTTCCATAAGTTGTTGTGGAGAATGTAGGCATTGGTAGCAGCAATGTCCAAGAAGTGAAGAAACAGTTTTCTGTACCACTTCAAAGTTTTGTGCTGAGTTGTGTACTGCAAAATGCTAAACTTGCAGAGCAGATGTGGAAGGACCATGTGTTTACACGTTGGTGGTGGCAGACTTGGTTGACGCCGTCGTCTTTGCTTGGAGGTGGAGTATTTTCCACATTTCTGAAAGAAAAATAATAAGAAATGTGAGCTTCTGAGCAGTTACAAAGATTAGCTATACATGCCAACAGTCACTACAACTAATAATTACTTGTATTTCAAATACAGTACTTACATATGACCTATGTATAGCAGTACATAGCATAACAAGCTACATAGGATGACACTATCACATTCACACAGGCCATTTACACATGACATTACCACACTAGGCTAAACATTTACAGCCATAAGCCACACTTATGGTACTGGAGCCTCGCATGCTAATGTTAGCACTCTCAGCATGCACTCAGATTAGCAACAGGCTACACTTGAATGTCCCGTTTACACAACAGCAGGTTTTTTTTACATTAATTTATGCTTTCATATACAAAGGAATACTTATTTAATTTATTCTTTATTTTAATTTATCCGGAATTCGCGGAGTGTACACAGTAAGCGCGAAGCGTGGGTTTGTTTCATTTGAAAGGAAATATTTCACTTACCTATCACAAAAATCCTCCTTCGGATCAATCCGCTTCTCAAAATAAATCTTTCTTCGTCACTGTCCTCCCCGCTTTCGTCAGATGAGCTGAAATTCTCTTCATTTTCCAGAACAAAGCTCTCCTCCGCAGTGGCTCCAGCTCCCGTGAGTGCGACATGACGAAGCTCCACGTAAACAATTCCGCGACATGTGCTCTGTATTTGGGCGTTTTCATGCAAATTATCAGCCAATGATCCTCCACTAGCAGCTGCCGAATTACCATAGTGTTAACATATGAATGGCAGAACGCGTCTATGGGCGGAACAAAAAAGCTTGTGCCTCAAAAATGTGCCGGTTGTTGTTTACGCTTCTCTCACAAGAATATAAATATATATATCGTTTCATCCTGTATATAGTTGGAAAGTAGACCCTTCAAGGTTTCCGAGGTATGTTGTATTTTTTTTTTAGGATAAAATCTCGCAGAGTTATATACGTGTTTATGTGGAATTTCAATTTTATTGCATAGCCGACCTCAAAGGGTTAAAGGACAGACTGCAGATATGTGCAAATGGTTTATCTATGCATTCTATAATATTTTGTACCAATGTCATATCAGTATCATTCCAATCAGTGGATGATTTTTTTTTTTTTTACAATATCCTATATTTCTTTCGCATCAGTACTCCGAACAAAGATGGAATGAGAATTTTTAGCAACTCTATTTATATCCATGCCATCTTTATTTCTTGGCTCCACAATCTCCTTTGCTAAATTAAATCCAACATTTACAAAATAGTCATTAAATTCTGTTATTTTATTTATGACTGTATTATCTTCTTTTACAAAATTATTTGGAATTTCTGCTGCTCCAAATCCATTTTTAATAATGCCATTACAGCACATTACAAGTACCTTGAACATTACTCCTATACTTCTCCAGTAACGTCTGATAATATTCCTTTTTACTAAATCTCATGACACTTATTAATTTATTTTTATGTCTTATATTTATTTTCTGCTTCTTTAGTTCTTTGTTTTAAGAACAATTTATATAGAACATTTTTCCTTTTACATGTGTTTGCTATTCCCTTGGTAATCCATGGTTTGCCCTCAAATTTATGCCTTCTTGAAAGTTTTTTTAAAGGACAGTTTTGTTCATGAAGTTCAGCTACTATGGACAAAAAAGCCTCATATGCTTTGTTTGGGTCCTCCTTTTCATAAACCTCAGCCCAGTTTTGTTTTATTAAGTTCAACTTGAGAGCAGCAATAGCTTCTGGTGTTCTGTGTCTTATCACTTTAAAAATATATGTCCTATATTCATTTTGTACATTAAGAACATTTTGAAAGATTGCAAAAACAGGAAGATGGTCACTTATGTCGTTTATAAGCAATCCACCTATTATTGGACTCCCAGTTCTGTTTGTAAATGTGTTGTCAATCAATGTAGCAGTGTCTGTGGTTATTCTAGTTGGTTTTATGATTACAGGAAATGGGTTGTTGGTGTACATTGTACTGATAATCTGTTGTGGTTCTATGTCCATTCGGGCTTAACAAATCAATATTAAAATCACCACATTCAATTTGTACATTTTTTATCATTCAGTTTGTCGATCATCTTAGCAATTTTGTCATTGTATGTTTCTGTACAAGTTCCTGGGTGTCTGTATACACAACTGATTAATATATTTTTAGAATGTTTTACATTAATTTCTATAGTTACACATTCCATTATGTGTTCTATAGCATTTGACATACTTTTAACCATACTGCACCTTAAATGTATATCAACATACAGAGCAACTCCTCCACCTATTTTATTGTTCCTATTAATACTAAATAGCTCATATCCATCCAGTTCTACATGAGATACTTTCTATAGTTATATTTATATTATAGTTATTTTAACTATATTTAGTTAAAATAATTTAGTTATGTTTTTTTTAAGTTGGATGGTGACAAAGATCTAAGTGAGGAGGAAAAGGATGCAGTCTGGAATCTAGTAGACATGTGGGATCTCCCAGGCGTGACCTCTGACAACCGCAAATGGCTCTTCAACCACCTTCTTCAACATGCTGTAACAATCATTTATAGTTAAGTCTCTGATGTTTAAATATTCATGACAGTTTAGCAACATTTGACATTAAACACATAGCTAAGCTGAATTTAGATTTTTTTCCCCCAGGTCCTGGGAAGAACAGAAAGTAACCAACAGTACCTTAGCTTACAACACTTGCTCTATCTTTAATTTTTTTTACACTGATAGTGCAAGTCAGCATATACATTTATTTAATATGTATTGTATGTATTATGTATTTATTTAGGTTGTGAAAAATCCTCTATCCCCACCCCACTCAAAATATTTATGCTATGTTTCTAATAGATGGTTCTTGACCAGATATTGTGGCCCCTGGAAAAGACGAATGAGGACAAGGAGGATGAGGACTACCCAGTTGAAACCTGGTGTCCATAGCTGGATATCTTCGTGAGTTTATAGCAACAGGTGATGAAACACAAATTTGCTATCGTCACTGAATTTTTGTTTGAAATCTGAAAGTAAATGACAACTCATATCTTAGGCTAGTATTAAATGGGTGCTTAAAAATTTAGTAATGGAACACTGCATCTACTTTCAGTCATATTGTTTTAAAAAAAATCTTTGTTGGATGTAAGCAATGCTACTAAACTTTATTTTTGCAGCATCACAATCATCACTCAGGGGCCTTGTCCAGTTTTGGACCGGATGGGAGGTCCCATATTCTGACATGCAATTGGAGATAGTTCAGTGCTGTCTGCCCAAGGCATCTACATGTTTCAAGTCTCTCTTCCTACCTGGGCACTACACTAACTTTAATGACTTCAGGCAAGATCTAAGTGCATGTGTAGCAACCTGTGACACAGGCTTTGGCTTGGTTTAACAAACTGTCAGTCACGTTTTGTTGTCAGCTCCTGGAACCTGTCTTGCTTCAGTTTATTTTCAGTTAATAACATTCCGATTTGTTTTACATTCTAGGATGGTTTAGTAAACTTAGCAAACATGATAAGTTATCATCATCAACCGTGCATAACATCATCAAAAGATTCAGAGAATCTGGAACAATTGCTATGCGTAAGGGTCAAGGCCGTAAAACTCTACTGGATGCTCGTGATCTCCGGGCCCTTAAACGTCACTGCACCTCAAACAGGAATGCCACTGTCAAGGAAATAACAGAATGGCAAAGAGGAAGCCATTTCTAAGCAAGCTCCACAAGCTCAGACATTTGCACTGGGCCACGGGTCTTTTTAAATGGAGTATGGCAAAATGGAAGACTGTTCTGTGGTCAGATGAGTCATGATTTGAAGTTCCTTATGGAACACTGGGACGCCATGTCATCCGGACCAGAGAGGACAAGGATAACCCAAGATGTCATCAACGCTCCGTCCAGAAGCCTGCATCACTGATGGTATGGGGATGCATGAGTGCTTGTGGCATGGGCAGCTTGCATGTCTGGAAAGGCATCATTAATGCAGAGAACTATGTTCAGGTTCTAGAACAACATATGCTCCCATCTAGACGTCATCTCTTTCAGGGAAGACCCTGCATTTTTCAACTAGATAATGGCCAGACCACATTCTGCAGCAATCACAACATCATGTCTACGTAGGAGAAGGATACGTTGGGGATTGATTGACGCCATGAAATTTTGAAACAACATATTTTTCCCTTAAAATGATACATTCTTTCAGTTTAAACTTTTGATCTGTGATTTGTGTTCTATTCTGAATAAAATATTAGATGTTGGCACCTCCACATAATTGCATTCAGTGTTTATTCACAATTTGTTTAGTGTCCCAAACTTTTGGAATCTGGTTTGTATATATATATATATATATATATATATATATATATATATATATATATATAAACAAGTAGTTGTACGTTATCTTTCTTGAAAAATCATCAATACATCCAAACAAAACAATGCCATATCTGCAAGATATTACAATATTGTATATATCTCGCCTGCTAAACGTTACTATCTCTGTACAATTTCATAAAAACAATATATATATGTGTGGGTAAATGGTCTGGTTTTTGGAGTCATAACACTCAACAGAGTAGTCTTGTGTAAATTGTCATAGAAACATCACAGCATGACTACTTTACCATCTTTAACATCATTCAGTGCAGTTTACTGAGTCACTAAAATACCACAAAGAATCTTGTGGTTATTATTTGAAAAATATTTCTGATAACCATATTGTCAATGCGTAAAATTGTTATAAGTGATGTGCCTAACTTTTTAATTGAAAAAAAACAATGCCATTTCCTTACCTAATTAACTTGTGATTGGTGTCCACATGCACAAGGCAAAGAGGACTGGGGACGCTGTAGGTCCTTCCTACAATGCAACCAACACTTGCCAGTCTTTCAAGTATCCCAGCTGAATCTGCACCATGTCCCAGACTCTCGTACATTGGACTCTGTAACCCAAAGCCTTCAAGCAGCCTTTGACCATCCTGTGACCTAAAAGAGAGTGACCTAATCATTAAAATTATGTAGTAAGAGAATGTGCAATAATGTAACACTGCCATTTTGAACTGCAGCCAGTTTGGAAAACCCTGGTGTATCAGCATAGTGTGCCTTAGTGCAATAATGTATTTTTCAGTCTTAATATAATTAATAAACAAAGTCACTTGAGTGTAAACTTATCTAAATTTGGTGAATCTTTTTTGAAAGCTAGGACCAAGCTGTCCAGCTCCTCATAAGATACTTGGCTGTAAAAGCCTCTAACTGAGAGGTTCCATTCAGTCATTCGCCGATGAATTGTCTTCTGTGACACCCCAAGTAATTTAGATATGTTCGGGAAAGCCAGGCCCATTTCTAAAAGGTGCTGAAGGTGGTCTTTGGAAACATAGAGCTTTGGACGTCCTCTTGCTCCACCAACTGCACAAACCAAAATGGTGGTTCTTCTTTGATCCAGCTCAGTGCTGATGAGTGTAATAAGATTGTGAAGCCCTTCAAGAACCTTTTGGAAATATTCATAATATCTTTAATGAACACACTTATTTTAGAACACACATGAAACATTAAACTTTAATATGACATTAATATACATTAGAATGTAAAGTACAAAGGCATGTATTTATCATCAGAGATGGAAAGATCAATCACCTATATATCAGCACTTTTAGGCTGTGTTTACACTTGGGCTATGTTCAGACTGCCAGCTGAAATACAATTTGGGGCATATCGGGATTGTATCCCGAATTATTTTTGACAGACTGGACAGACAGAAAACACATGGAATGTGATTTTTGCAAATCTGATCCAAACTACATTTAGAAGTGGTTTGAAATGCAATTAGGATTGTGTTTGTACAGATGTATGTCTGTCTGGATGTACTATGCTTTTTTTCCATTTGTGAAAGTTGGCAACACTACCGCCAAACATTAGTTACTGACACCGACCTTTTTACTACAGCAACTGCCAATAACAGTGCGGACAGTCATCTCATCAGATCTGATTTGAGGATCATTTCCAATTTCCCTGCAGTCTGAACACTGCCTTTGAGCTCCAAAGTGCAGTTCTGTAGCTATAAGGAATCACAGACTCTCAGCCGGAGCTCTGAGTTCCACAGCGTTTTAATGAGGTTTTCCAAAAAGGAAAGAACCATCTATAATTTTTATGGTCAGGAGGTCAGTCCAAAGACCCTCAATCTAGTGTAAATAACTATAAAAATGTATTACATTTTGGCCACCTCTTGGGGGAATGTGACATAAGCAGCAAGTGATCTTATGAGCGTCATCTCACTGACACACAAACTCTAAATAGTCTAGATCAAGAGGTTGCCCCTGAAGGGCATGCTCCAACCTCATCTGTAATCTTTGCAAGGCTTCTCTTCCTATCATCACCTGAGAAGGAGATCATAAAATTTGACTATTAAAACCTCCCTCAGCTCAAACATCCATGGCCAGATTTAATATAGTGCCTGTGTCTGGATGGACAAATGTTGAACTGCATACATATGTTTAACTGAAATGGACCAGACACATAAAAACAGAACTATTTGTACATAACATTGGTGACAGGTTTCAAAGTCATAGGCTACACAGCACATTGTGAAGGTACAATTCCATCAGCCCCATGCAGGCTGCTGATCCCTCTTCCTGGCAAATATGGGCACTTTAGTATGAAAATTCCTAGTGGTAACATATTGAGTACTGCATTACTGCAATTATGCTGTGATCATTTTTAAAATACACGTGTAAAGGATCACTGCCTGTATTTAAGGAATAGAATTGTATGAACACAATTTTAAGCCAAATAAATCACCCTTGCATGCAACATAGTGTTACAAACATATAATAACTTTTCTTTAGGCCAATGGCTTTAATGTTGAAGACTGCCAGTTAAGTCAAAACTACTAGCAAAACAAGAGGAACTGCACAGTTTTTGTTATCATATGCTAGCTAATAAGCTGATGTCCTACAGTGTTTTTTCCTACTGCAAATGCTGACCGAAGCTCAGTAACTGCCGGTTTTATGTAGCTAGCCTGCAGGACCAAAAAGGATGGCAGGCAGGGCACTATAAATTCTGTCTGCCATTATACAAGACAACTGTGCTGCAGTCATATGAAAACGGGGGGATATAAGGGAGCAAACAAATGAGATCCCCTATGCTTGCTATGTTAATATACCCTTCCTGCACACTGTTTATCTAGTTGGCTAATTAATTGGCTAGAGCTATCCAAAACTAGCATGGCAATATATGACAATATATAAAACTATATATTTATAGCCTGCCTGTGTCTTCTTTATTGAAGATAAACCTTTTACAAAAAGAAACATGAACTAGCATTGTTACTTACCTGACTCTCCATCATATTTCTGGCTGGAATCGCCTTGATGGAGAATTGGAGAAGTTTACCAACAGCACGCCAAAGTTGAGTGACAGCAACAAATCTGTGTTCTGATTGGTTAAACAAACCTCAGGATCTGATTGGTCCAGCTAAAGTTTTCCTATTGGTCCATCAATTGGCTGTAAAAACAGGGTCATAAATCCGCAACTGCAAAAAGAGATTTGCATACACAGCAGATAAGGCGAATGTGCAGATTTCGCCCTCCTCATTAAAACACTCCCACCGTCACATTTGGAACCTCAAAAATGTTTGCACTTGCACATTTTAAGCCATCTGAGAAGTACTGATTCACACATTCACAACTTTTGATTTACAAATGCACATCTTTTCTACACATTTAAAAATAATTATTTTAAGTATTTAAATATTTTTTCCACATTTGTGAATTTAAATTATTATTATTGTTGTCGTTGATTTAAATGTGTGCATTCCAGTACATTTGTGGATTTGAATTTTACGTGTATGTAGATGCTCAGATAGAGTTACAAATTCCATTACATTTGTGAGTATTGTTTTACAAACTCAAAATCTTTTTGACCCTATTTTGGCTCCATATATGGGAGACACGTGGCAGAGTGAGATATTCCTGCTGTGGGTAAATTCAGCTCTGAAAAGAAAACACTTTTATAACTAAGTAAAACTACTCAGTTCCACTAAACCTCACTCGTCCACAGAGTGGCTGGGCTCTGGGAATATGAGCTATTTTACACTCTTCTAATTGATGCTATTTAAAGCACGTGTGTAGATGCTGAAATGACCTTGTGCACAGTTAATGACCTTTTGGGATTGGGAGGGGGAGGAGGAGGGGGGCTGAACGTTATTAATGAACAATGAACGAGGTGTGATTGGCTTGGCCATGCTCCGTCACCATTATTTTTTCGCCACCAGATGGCAGTAACGTTTCATTTTCTTTAATATTAAAAATATTGTGGCGAGCACCAGAAGAACAAAGGGGCTTCTTCGCTTTTCTGCTATTCCTGTGCCCACCTGGTGGTGCACCACAGAAACTGCACCTATACTGACACAAGCCAGAACACCCCCTCAGAAAGGAAAAATAGCCCAAGGTCATTAATTCCCATACCTATCTCGGTCATGGTGGCCACCCACAATAACAATGCATAACTGACATCACAAACCAGAGCAACATAACATCACTGACTAACTGAAACCATTAATAACTAGAACATCTAAGCATCAGTCCCATGAGCCTCTGCTCCAGTGGCACCTCCCATTGGCTGCCACATAGCCCCCACCAGAAGGGGTTAGTCGCCCACGACAACCCCATCGCCCAAAACAAAGTCTCTCAAGTGTCCCGGAACCTGTCTTAGACAAACCCGTCTTAGATGGGCATCGTCCAGGTTGGTACATGGAGTACCTCCAGTACCCCCATCTCCAATGGTCAGTGAGACAAGTGGCTGATATGGTGAGAGTCTGTCCTGGTGCAATACCACCATGCGCCCCCAGCCGGGCATGCACACCCGATACACCACATCTGACAGTTGTGTCACAATGTCAGCAGGCCCTTGCCTGTGACAACAAAGCTTGGGGGACACACCATTCTTGCGGACTGGGCAATACACCCAGACCTTATCCCCTGGCACAAAAGCCCTCCCCCTGCACCTGGAGTCGTAGGCCGCACTCCAGCTTCTTCCTGGGCTTGGCGAGTGTAGTCATGGGCCACCTGTAGACGTTCCCTCAGCCTCTGAAGGTAGTCCATTTCATTCCCTCCAACAATCTCCGGCTCAGGTGGGGTCCACTGGTCCACTGGTGTGCAGAGCTCCCGCCCAAACATGAGGGCAGCAGGTATGCACTGGCTGGACTCTTGGACAGCAGTTTGATAAGACCAAAGGACCAGGGGCAGATGTTGGTACCAGTCGCATTGGTGTTTACCTGTGAGGATGGTGAGTTGAGTAGTGAGTGTGCAGTTGAATCGCTCAACCAGACCATCACTTTGGGGGTGGAGTGGTGTTGTCCTAATCTTGTCCACCCCAAACTGCCGGCAGATCTCCTTAAAGACCTGTGACTCAAAGTTCCTCCTTTGGTCACTGTGGAGTTTGGCGGGGACCCCAACGCGAGTGAACATCTCCTCCACCAGCTTTCCTGCAGTTGTAGTTGCACTCTGGTCTGGTACCGCATACGCCTCAGGCCACTTTGTGAAATAATCCATGGCCACAAGTATGTACCGATTGCCTGAGTCAGTGATGGGGAAGGGAACCAAAACATCCACTCCTACTCCCTCCATTGGGGCCCCCACCAACTACCGTTGCAGTGGGGCACGGGACCGCTGAGTTTGTCCCTTCTGGGCTGTACAAGTGTCGCAGCAGTGCACATGTAACTCCACATCTTGTTGGCAGCCAGGCCAATAGAACCTTCCCCTCAGACGGTGGAGGGTCTTAGCGTTCCCATAGTGTCCCGTCATAGCGATTGGGGGATTAACAGCTGTAGTATGTCCTTACCCTGTCCTGGAGAGTGCAATCTCCGGTACAGGAGGCCATCATGGATCACCAGGTTGCCCCACTGGAAGTAATAGGCTTTCACCTTGGGTCCTTGTGCTGACACCCCATCCACTCTCCAGTCAGCCCCTCACCTGAGCCAATACTGTGTCTACCTCCTGGTGATGCCAGGAATAACTTGAACAGCTGCTACAGTCACTGCTAATTGGCCCCGTTCTTCTTGCCGCTGGCAGTGACAACACTTTTCTGCTATGAAGGGACGTCTGGAGAGGGCATCAGCATTGCCATACTGACGGCCTGCTCGATGCTGGATCTCAAAGTCATATGCCTGGAGTACTTCTAACCAGCGAGCCACTTGGCCCTCCAGATGCTTGAAGTTTAGGAGCCAAGTCAGAGAGGCATGATCGGTGCAAAGGAGGAAATGGCTACCCAGCAAGTAGGGACGGAAGTGCCGTACAGCCAATACTACAGCCAACAGCTCACGTCGAGTGACACAGTACTTTCTCTCAGCTCGATCCAAGGTGCGACTGAAATAGGCCACAGCATGTTCCCCACCTCCAGACTGTTGGCACAGGACAGCTTCAACCCCTATGTTGCTGGCATCGTTGTCCAAAATAAAGGGTCGTTGGGGATCTGAATAAGCCAAAACAGGGGTCTTTGTGAGAGCCACTTTGAGTTGGTCAAAGGTCGTGGCACATGTGTCATCCCAACTGAAGGGCTGGCCCTTGTTGGTCAGGCGGTGGAGATGACTGGCAATGGTGGCAAACCCTTTGATGAACCAGCAGTAGTAAGATGCCAGTCCTAGGAAACTCTGAAGCTCCCTGACATTCATGGGGGATGGCCAGTCCTGAACCACAGCCACTTTGGCGGGGTCAGTGGCTATCCCACAAGCGCTCACCACATGCCCCAGGAAGGTGGTCTCCCTCGCCAGCAGCTGACACTTTGTCTGGTTCAGCCGCAACCCAGCTTGCTGTATAGCAGTGAAGACCTCACTCAGGTTGGACAGCGCTCTGTCGAAGTTGTTGGCATGCACCAGCAGGTTGTCCAGGTACACAACACAGCGGGTACGGGGAATGTGTGCCCGTACTCTTTCCATCAGCTTTTCAAATGTTGCCGTAGCATTGCAGAGTCCAAATGGCATCAGGTTGAACTGCCACAGCCCTTGTCCCAGGGTGAAGGCAGTTTTTGGTCTAGCTTCAGGGGCAAGCTCTACCTGCCAGTAGCCACTGTGCAGGTCAAGGGAGCTAAACCAGCTGGAACCTGCAATGTGGTCGAGCGCATCATATATCCGTGGAAGTGGATAGGAGTCCTTTCTTGGTGACAGCGTTGAGGGGGCGGTAGTCTACACAGAAATGCCAGCGGCCATCCTTCCTCCTCACCATGACAACTGGGAATGCCCACGGACTGTGAGAAGGTTCAATCACACCGGCAGCCGCCATCTCGTGGATCATATCCTCAGCCACCTGTCGTTTTGCAAGGGGTAGCCAGTGTGGGCGAAGGCAAATAGGCTGAGCTGAACCGGTGTCAATGGTGTGTTGGACTAGCCCAGTCCACCTGCAGTCTTTGTCACTGGCAGCAAAGATGTCTATGTTGTCATCCAGGAGGCCCTTTAACTTGTGGAGCCAGTCAAGGGTCAGGCCGGCCCCACTGCATTGCCATAGGTCATGGACAGCCATGGTTGTCTCATCGGATGGGAGGTTGGCAGACCCAGTCATTGGGGCTTGGATGAGAGGTGGCAATGCTGGGTCACAGGCAGTAGTCGATGTGGCACCAGGATCCAGTGGCACCTCCCATTGGCTGCCACAATATAAATGGTGTATAAATGATGTAACGATAGAATTCATATGAATGATGTATTTCTTACTCATTACCCTGAGAGCAAGGCGACAGTAGACCACTTTTGACCCACTGAGGGCAAAGTTGGAGGTCCACTAGTGTTTTACACAGCGTTTTCTGGGCAGACCACTCCTGATTAAACAGAATTTTAAACAAAATGCAACATTTTACAGTGCAATTTACATTTTTTCCTTCATTAGGTTATTTTGTTATTCTTTATAAATAATATTAGTAAATAATTTTAGTCCAGCACAGTGTCAACATTTTTAGCATTTAATAATTTTATATCAGGCTCATACTCATTATTATATCTCTCATAGTTGTTGGTAATATTTGTATTAGTGTTTTTTCCAGAATAAAAGTCTCTGTGAATGTAAAATCTGTGTGAGGAGATTATAAATGAGTTCTATCCTGTACAGGACAGTAATCTGAGTGGTCCGATGGTGGACCAGCAGTGGTCTACAGTCAGTGGTGTGCCAGTGGACCGATATATGCTCGCTGTCTGGGTATTGTTACAGTGGAGTTAGCAGATCGATGAGGAAATGAAGTTACACTGTGATCACTGGCTCCTGCTAATGTGTTATATTCACTATGGAGACAGTAATGTGCACAGAGACACAGGGCAGAGGGAGATATACCAGCTGTGGGCTGGGGATCTGACCATTTCTGCTGATTATTTGTTGGAGCTGAACTCACTGCAGATGAATAACTGGTGTCTGAGAGTTGTGTGGAGTGGGAAGCAGGGATTTTAACTACATCATGATTTTAAAACAAAAACACCACTGAAATGACCCTCAAGCTATTGTAAAGGTGACATTTTTTACATTACTCAAAGAACTTACCCTTATTTTATTTTTTGCTGTTTGCATTTTTATTTAATGATAGGAAGGAACATGTTCATATATTAATTTGGAAAAATCACTTTTATATTTGTTAATTTCTTTCTTTCTTTCTTTTTTATTTTCCTTGCATCCCTAGGGGGGTGCTATCATGACATTATGTATCAGGTAAACTGATACATTGAAAGCACTGCTGGAGAGAATTTGGTGAGATTTCAGCTCAGAGTTTTAAAGTATATAAAAATTTTACAATTATTGCATTAAAACGATAAAAATGGTTAATGGTTAGTTATTTATGTGGAAGTTTAATTGACATAACTTGTGTATTATTGGAGATATTACCATGTAAATGTAGGCAGTTGTGGCATGCTACAACTAACGTGTGTGAAGCTAACCCCCATTCTCTACCTTCTCTGTGATTTTATGGGTAATTACAGAGGCTAATAGAGACATACACGAGACAGGGCCTAATTTCTCACTGTTTTTGAGTTTATACATCCAGAACTTTCTCCCAATAAAATGCTCCACGGTTGGTACCAGCATCAGGGTGTCTCAAGTAATTATTCCACAACACACAAAACAACGCAGAGAGAGGGTGGCTGGGTCCTCTTCACACAGCAGCACAAGCAAAATAGGACCGGCTCCACTTGCTAAAGGAACAGGGCACCTACAGTTCTGTAAAAACGTCTGATAATAAAACAGTGCTGTAACAGAGGTCCAGTCGCCATGTTTAAATCCAGAGAACCCATCCTCTCTCTCTATGGCTTTAATAATCAGGAGGTTTGTCCTGTTTTAATGTAAAGTTAAAGTTAAACAGAGATAAAGTGGTCAGAAGTTCACTTCTCCTGAGAAACCTGAATTACTGACCTCTGGCCTAGATTTTTATTTTTATTTTTTTCAGGTTTGATTTTGGATGATGGAAGAACCGGAGGCATGTTGAATTCTGGTTTATTGTTGGGGCTCAGATCAGAATCAACAACATCAGAGTAAACACAAAGATAAAGTTCAGAAAGAAAACATATCAGGAAACTAAACTAAAAGAAGAGCTATAAAACACAAGGAAAGCCATGAGAACCCAGTCAGAGCCTCCCCCCACCCTCTGGATTAAAGGAGCCCCCAGTAAAGACCTGCAGGTCACACTCTGTGTGTGTGGACCCCCTCTGATCAAACGCTGGTGTTGATTTACTGAGCGACAGTGAGAGAGAGCTCCTCTACAGAGAACACACTCCTACACTGTTTAATACACACTCTCTGTAGAGGAGGGGTCCACTATCTCTACAACATCAACTCAACCTTCATCTGATCAGGGGCTCACACACTTCACACACAGAGGGTTAACTTCAGAAGTTTGCATTGGGATAAGGAAACACTGTAACATCCGTCAGAGAGTCGTATTGGGTAAGATTCTGATGCACCTCCATGATGACAAGTTTATTCACTCCTCCATACACCTGAGAGAGAAAGAGAGAGAGAGAGAGAGAGAGAGAGAGAGATGAGGATGGTACACTGTAGTTAGTAACAGTGAAGTTCTGTTCCCTGTTCAGGCATGATAACCACTTTTCACAATAAGAGTCCCTAGAGAAATTCTTTACATCTGTCTACTGTGGAGGAATAAATATGATTATAAATAAGTAAATGTACAAATAAATTGTATAATATAGACATAAAAAAAATCATAAAATAGACATTAATGTGATTTTCTCTCTTTATAAATATGTTTACTTATAAATGTATTGATTCTGTATTTCCACAATTATTCATTCATATTCATAAATTCGTATTTACATATTTCCACATTTCTACTTTTATTTTGTGTTTCTGTGTATGTATGCTAATTTAGTCAGTGTTCCTACCCTCAATCTAAGGCAGGATTGGTCTCTTTAACAAACCAGTATAGACTCAGTGTCTCTGTCCAGAGGGAATTAACACCAGAAATAAATAAATGTAGAAATGTGGAAATATATAAATATTTTAATAAATAAATGTAGAAGTAAATCAATAAACAGAAAATTACACTTATTTTAAACATAATTTAAACAACAAAATGTATTTATTCATTTTATTGATTGTTCTATCAATTTTTTTTCTTTTTGTGTTGGAGGGGCTGTCAGCTCCTGAAGCTACTGCAGCATTTAAGGTGGAACTGTAAGTCTGAACAGAACTCTGCAGAATGGGAATCTGAACTGAGCTCCATATCACAGAAGAGTGAGGAGAGGGGTAATCTCTGACTGTGGAACTCTTCTGAAGGAGAATGAGGCTCTAAATGTAACTAAAGTCCAGCAGCTCCTCTGATATCACTGCAGACTGGTGCAGAGCTGCTACAGAGCGGCGCTAGTCGCCTGGAAATGAAGCACTGCCCTGTTTTATTTGTGTTCTGATGATGTATCAGGGTGTTGAAGGGTCGTCCTGTGTCGTAGAGGGAGATTTAATCACTGCGCCCTGTAACTCAGCCCCAAGGGGCGAGAAGACACTCAGAAATAAGGGCGGGGGGGGGGGGGGGGGGGGGGTAAGAAGTGGGCTAAATTTAGGGCTGCTGGGGTAGTGTCAGCTACAGATGCTCCGCCCACAATTTGACTGAGTCTGTTACTTTCAGTGCACTAACCTGGCCTCACTGACAGGGTTCTGATTGGCTCTCTGTACCTTGTGTATTGTTTTGTACTGGCTGTGCTAATCATCTAACCCGAAAGACTGCCTCAACATATCAGGCCAAAATAGCTGACTGTTACTGATAATTCTGCACGTCAGTCAGATTACTTTTCCTGCAGTAGTAGGTGGTTCTTGGACACGTTAAATAGTGAAAGATATCAGATTCCCTGTAGAGACTACAGCTGCGTTGCAGCATAATGTAAAGCTTCCACAAGGGGGCACTCATATATGTTCATTTTTGGCTTGTGTCTGTTATTAATAACTCATTTATTATTCCTCTCAAACAACACAGTCTTAGCCAGAACCTAAAACGTCCTTTCAGCTTGTTCATGTTTTTCTGGGGATTACTCACTTATTACCAACAGACAAACCATAATCACATCATATAACATTTAATTATACCTTGATTTTGTAGTTCCACCCTGCAACAAGTTGGTCTTGGTACGTCAGAGCCTTAAAAGGAGAAAAATACCTTCCAAGCGTGCTCTCAACTTCAGGCTGTAGCTGAAAAAAAAGTATTTAAAAATATATCAACAACAACACAAACAACAGTAAATCAGAATAATACCTAATTATACACAGACTGAATTTCAGAAATATACACAGACCTTCTTCAGTTTAATTAAACCAACAATAAACGTTAACTCCTACTGTGTGTCTAAAGTATCCAGTATAAAGTATTTTTGGGTTATATACACTCTTGTTTTAATAAACGGATTTGCATTCAGTTATAAAAATGTATAAACAGAAGAGCTTATAAAGTGTGGTGTACACTGTTTATAAAGCATCATGAGTTATTGTGGCGGTGGTACGAGTTTAAATTCAGATCAATGAAACCATTAATACACTACAACACAACAATTCCTGCTAGAATCTGGACCACTGTGACCCTGAGCAGGACGGAGCACATACAGACGACAGTTCAATAAGTTACAGAGAAAAACAATATTCACATTCTTGCAGATCTCATTCACGGACTTGTCAGCGTTCTTCCACTTTGACCATCCTCCAAGAACTGGAGAGTTTGGAGCAGACTCTGCAACCGCGAACAAGACAACAACGAGCAGGAGACAGAAGCGAGACGCCATGGTGCTGAGGAGAGTCTTTCAGGAGAAGTGACACCTCTGAGTGAGTGGAGTGTAGTTCTGAGAGTGAGTTCAAACTGCTGTAAAGGTGCTGTATTTATACCTGCATCTTCATCACTATCACCCTCATCTCTCAGCACAGGAACCAATCAGAAATTAAAACACACCCTGAGGCAATAATAAGAGCCTTGCCTCATTTTCCTGTGAAACCTGTTCCTCCAGATGTTTGGAAACATGCTTTATTTTTCTTATTAAAATATTTCTCTGCAGAGAAAGTTTCTTTAAGATTTACTGGAATATCTCAACACAACATCTCTGAAATCCTTGTTATGTGAGTGTATATTGTCTCTGAGGCTCTGTGTGGTGTGTGTGTAGTGTCTCCGAGGCTCTGTGCATGGTGTGTGTAGTGTCTCTGAGGCTCTGTGTGGTGTGTGTAGTGTCCCTGAGGCTCTGTGTGTGGTGTGTGTAGTGTCTCTGAGGTTCTGTGTGGTGTGTGTAGTGTCTCTGTGTGTGGCGTGTGTAGTGTCTCTGAGGCTCTGTGTGTGGTGTGTGTAGTGTCTCTGTGTGTGGTGTGTGTAGTGTCTCTGTGTGTGGTGTGTGTAGTGTCTCTGTGTGTGGTGTGTGTAGTGTCTCTGAGGCTCTGTGTGTGGTGTGTGTAGTGTCTCTGTGTGTGGTGTGTGTAGTGTCTCTGAGGCTCTGTGTGTGGTGTGTGTAGTGTCTCTGTGTGTGGTGTGTGTAGTGTCTCTGTGTGTGGTGTGTGTAGTGGCTCTGTGTGTGGAGTTGAGGTATATTTAATCATAAGGCCTCATAAGGCACAGTATTAAGCTGTCTGTGAGAGCAGGAAACTATCAATTTTACCCCCTCCCTTAAGAACATGCAAATGTAAACTATCCTCTATGTTTGCCTTATTTGTAAAGGAGAGAACTATATAGATTGGGTCCTAGCAAGATGTGGGAGAGAGATTTTTTAGACATGGAGAGAGACATTTAGACATGAAGTAGAGATGATCTGAGCTCGGAATGGAACACTATCTCTCACGGGATCCTTAAGAACCCGTAAGACACTGTTTTGGTAAATAAAGATGTATTTACACTTTTAACCGTGTCTGTGGAGATTCTTTTCCATCACCTGTCTTCACAACACAGCAAAAGTTAACAACAGTGTGTATAGTGTCTCTGAGGCTCTGTGTGTGGTGTGTGTAGTGTCACTGTGTGTGGTGTGTGTAGTGTCTCTGAGGCTCTGTGTATGGTGTGTGCAGTGTCACTGTGTGTGGTGTGTGTAGTGTCTCTGAGGCTCTGAGTGTGGTGTGTGTAGTGTCTCTGAGGCTCTGTGTGTGGTGTGTGTAGTGTCTCTGAGGCTCTGAGTGTGGTGTGTGTAGTGTCTCTGAGGCTCTGTGTGTGTAGGGTCTCTTTCTTTTCAAACAGCTGTATTCCCAGTAAAATAAAATTACCTAAAGTTATTATGTTTTAACAAAGACTCTACAATTCTAGAAGAGTTTCTCCTGTGCTAATATAAAGCTGTGTTTAAAAAGCCTTGATTGTTTGACAGACTGACCGTTACGTGTGGCTTTTTTGGTGCAAACAGGTAAAACTCAATCACAGTGATTCAAATCTGCTGCAATAGACAACAATGAATATACAGTGGAGGAGTTTGTGATTGAAAAATGTGTTTGATTCTGTTATTAATTATTAGGTTATTAATGAAGCAACTGGAGAGATATAATATTAGGGGGATGGTAAAAATCAAGACTAATAAGTTGCCTTAATGATAAAAATCAAAGGGTACCATGTCCAGTCTGTATATCTGATTGTGGCTTATGGAGTTCCTCAAGGCTCAGTTCTAGGCCCTAAATAGTTTGTGTATTTACATTATGTTGATGATGATAAAACTTTAGTATTTTCTGATGATAATAATTTACATTTCATGGGCTTTTGAAAAGAGAGATTTTAAAGAAATGTTTTGATATTAACATTTTATCATTGAGTTTACATAAAAGAAAATTTAATTATTTTATTTTATATATAACATTTTTCTAGAAGAGGTCTCAAAGTACTTTACAATACAACACACACACACACACACACACACCCACACACACACACCTACATACATACACATCCTTATACATCAATCATCAATATCAGTCATAGTTAATAATACTCGGTGTATAGCAAAAAAAACATAAGGTTAATCTCAGTGATACTAATAGACCACAGAGTGACAAGAAAAGAACAGCTTCAGGAAACTACAGTGAATGAAAATACCAGTAAGACTCGACCTCTCAGAGACACTCTTTTTAAAACCCAAGGTGTCCGCGGCCTGTCCAAAGGTACGGCCTTCTTAAAATGTCTTAAATACATGGTAAAGGTATTAAAAATACCATGGACATTAAATACAATTTAGTTTAGATTTTATCTGCTATTTGCACATTGCACTTTGAAGTTTCCAGATTTTTTTTAATACAATTTGCTCTTTACTCTTTTAATGGCAGACTAAGGTAACGGAAACAATTGCATTATTTATTTAAGGTATGAGTGTATGAGTTTATAAAGGCTGGTGTTATAATGCAATATAATATCTATTCATAAAAACATTGTGCATACAGCGCTGGAATCTGGGCAGGGCTGGGGTCTTACAGGGGAGTTCCTGTTCATTGTTTTGAGGGTTTGTGTCACAGGTGTGTTTTATGCAGGTGGATGATATTGTTTTGTGTGTTTAGAGGTTTGTGTGTGTGTGTGTGTGTGTGTGTTTGCCGGGTGTGTGATGATGACATGGGCAGAGCAGTATCCATTGTCTGTGAGCCACTCACCATCATAAATACTGCCTTTTCTCCTCATTATAAATGCATATATAATGCATTATGTGTACTGGATTCATCAGAAGTGTTACCAAATAAATTTGTCTGATGTAACACTCACCCCAACTCTCTTGTCCTGAATTTCATTCATTCTCATCTGGTCACACTAGCCCACAGCAGCTCAGTATTCAGTGTTAAATGTTATTAATATGTTATTAATTCATATGAATCTATTTATTTTCTTCTTATTATATAAAATACTCACTGGTAAAATGATCTTAGAATTGTCCCTGTTTTAAATATTGGTTCATCAGAATATACAGGAATACAGTAAAGTCTAAAATTTAATTTCCCTATTCCTACAGATACCCTGAAACCCAGCCATGTCTCTGACCTGTTGACAATTAACCACATTTATTTTAGCATCACACAGCTTTACCAGTCTTTTGTTCCCTGTTCTAACATGTTTTGGAAAGTGTTGCTGGTAACAAATTTAAAAAAAATATTATTCACCTTTATTGAACAGTTAATGTTCAATGCGCTTCTTTGTCTCCTCCAGTGACACACACAGCTATTTATTCAGAGTGCAGTCCTGTCACTCATCTTGTCCAGTTCAATTTTATTTTACATTTCCCTTTCAGTTCAGTCTTGTTGTGCAACATACTTTAATATTTATACTAATCATACATTTGACAGTTTCTTCATCATAAACATTTTTTAAATACTTCCAGGTTCATAATTTAAAACATAAACATTTCTTGAATTTTTCTGCTCCCCTCACAGCTGCATGCGTGAGAATGTCTTACTCTTTCTGCTGTTGTTAAAGGCTGTGTTTGCAGTTATAGTCCCAGCTCATGTCTTTAATTATCAAAGATTTAAAGAAGTTCAGAGTCCAATGGAAGGATGGATGAGGTGCTGAGATAAATAAGACGTTCTTTCACCGATGTTGAGACCAGTGATAACTGGTCTGTAGTCAGTTCTGTATAAAATGTAATTAAAAAAAGAACACAATGATGAGGAAAATACAGAAAATAGAACAAAGACAATATTTCACATGTTGAAATTGAGAAACATTTTTTTGGCTAATTCTGAATTTGATGCCAGCATCAAAAAAGTTGGGACTGGGAACAAAACACTAGTAAATGCTACAAAAATATAAATGACATATTTGGGTTTAAAAAGAGTGCCTATGAGAGGCTGTCAGAGAATGGGGGGATGGGTCTAATGAAAAACTGTGAAAAACTGTAGATAAAAAGTGAAATAATTCAAGAATAACGTTTCTCAACCCTAAATAGTAAAGAACATGGGGATTTCATCATCTACAGCCCATAATATTAAAAGATTCAGAGATTCCAGAGACACCTCTTTATGAAAGAAACAAAGCCCAAAACCAGTGTTTGACTGGGGTCTTCTAGCACTCAGACCGCACTGAATTAAATACATAGGTTTCTGTATTGTTCTGACAAATCAAAATCTGAATCAGAATGCAATGATGAGCAACTCATTTAAACCCTATATTTAATAGAACATAGAATAAAGACAATATTTCACATGTTGAAACTGAGAAACTGTATTGTCTTTGTTTTTATTTATTTACTTTTGTTTTGTTTAATATTTGCCAATTTTGAATTTGATGCCAACAACATGTTCCAAAAAATTTGGCACGGGGAACCTGTGGAAGACTGGTAAAGCTGTGCAATGCTACAAAAAAAAAAAAAAAAATTATGTTATCTGGCAAAAGGTCAGTGTTATGAGTGGGTTTATAAAGTGTCTCAGAGAGGTGATGTACACCAAGACATGGGTGACTGTCACATATGTGGAGGCACTGTTGCTGAGCGATATAAGAATGCTGAGCGATATAAGAACAGCACTCCTAAAACACTCATCCAGCACTGTGACTGAGATGAGGAGGTTGTACTCAAGTGTCTGTTATCTAAGTAAGATAAAAATGATCAAAATGAGAATGACTTGTTTGTCCCATGTTGTCAGATTTAACACTAGAATTATTTGACTGCTGCGAGCACATGCCACAAACGCTGCACTGTAGTCACATCTGAGAAGGATGAGTCCATTGACCACCTATTCTTTACAATAGGAAGCTTTTACTGACACACAACTTGCACAAAGCATCATGTAATTTTGCCACACGCTCAGCTCGTGTTCGGCCAGTGTGCCACTCAGGTCTGTGTAGGATTTGCTGTTGCTGGTGGCTGAAATGCAGAGAGGCGTTATAGTTGTATGTTCTGTATTTTTTTTTCTGTTTTGTTTTTGTAAATATGTGCACAAACATTATAAACCTTCTGAAAAATTACTGTTTGTAAATGTCTGAAATGACTTTGAGTGTTTATTTACTGTTTGAATTACCAGAGAATCTAATTTGTAATTTGTTTTTTAACTTTTTTTAGTACTTTTATCTGTATACTTTCATGCAGTTAGTGCCTAAAAAATCTGAAAGAGCAAAAATAAATCAATATTATACCCCTATGGAGCAGGGATTAAGCAATATCCTCACCTCTGTTTTCAACGTTTAGAAGGTCCTTTGCTGATTTTTCCATTGTGAGCAGAGGGAGAAGAAGCCTAGCATGTCTGACTGAGCCACTTTGTTTATTTATTTGTTTACTAATACTGAGGTTTGTAAATACATTAGACCAATTAGATCCAGTGCAAAATGAGCAGCAAATGGAGAGGAAACTTCTGAATTTCATAAAAAGTGTATTTTGAATCCAATTGTGAACGTCACCTTTAAGACTCTGTTTAGGGCTGTGGAACATACACAGCTCTTTTAGCCTTTTTTTTTTTAAAAAAAACCTCAGCTCTTGTAATGAAAACATGTTTATTTGTACCATTATTTTAAACCTATAACATTGTTTGGCATCCTCTATTTAAAATGAAGTCGTGGCAAAATGGTTTAGTAAATTTTTATGCAGTGTTTGTTTAGCTGTTAATTACTTTTTATATTTCATTTATGATTTTGCCTTTTCACTTATAATAATCAGTTTGAAAAATATTTTTTCCTTTTAATTATTTTCATCTGTGTCTATTTTTAAATTAAACATAATTCAACCTAAATGAAGAATTGGATTAAGTTAAACTGAGGTGTTTCATTTAGTCCCATTGCCACAAGTGCACCTACCTGTGGAGCCTGTCTTTACAAATATATTGAAAGAATGGGTCGCTCTAAAGACCTCACTGAATATGGTATTGTATTAGGATGCCATTGTTGTAACAAGTCTAATACTGAAATTTCTTCTCTTCTGGGTATTCCACAATCAACTCTGAGTGAAAATTGGAAGCATTTAGGAACCACAGCAACTCAGCTACAAAGGGGCAGACCATGTAACGTCACAGAGCAGGGTTGCAGAACCCTGAGGTGCAAAGTGTGTACAAGTCAACAATGCTCTTCTGACTTAAAAACAGCTGGATTCCAGACCTGCTGTTAGAGCTACAAAGTGAGGACCAACTCCGTATTAATGCCTGTGGATTTAAAATGAGATATCATAACTCCACTAGTTGTTACTTTTGTCCATAGTGTATGTCATTACTGCCATGCAAACACTCTTGACCTGAATGTCAATACTATTTGCTTCAGAAAAAAAGCTCTGTAGAGAAATACTACAGAAAATCAAATATAAAAAGACACCAAATTTACTACATAATGTTTTTAATTTAGTAGAACGTTTATTCCAGATCCAGAAAATTGTTCTTCTCCAACATAAAACCACATTAATAATATTTAAATTCTCCTCTGTGGTCATAATCTCTACATCATAGTGCAGGGAGTTGGTTTTTAATGTGACACATAAAATATCCTTAGAAATTAAACATGGTTGTAAGCTCATGAATGGTCCTAAACTAGTTTCAGTCATACTGAGAGCACAGAGACTACTTTGTTAAAATGGAAAATATGTATCAGAGCAGAGGCCAATCAATCACCTGTGGTGTCTCCCCAGGGTTTATTTCCTGGAGCATTTCTGTTTATTTAATACACTTAAAAAACAGACTTTGTGATATAGTACATTTTATTAAACAACTATTGTATTTTTTTACGTAGTACTATTGAAATCCTATGTGAACTAGCATTTCATAAGTAAACTTGCAATTTTTTTTTCATGTAATAAATGAACTGTGTGAGAATAGTAAGTTTTATTAAAGATATATTCATACTATTTATATGAATTTTATTCGTTGCACATAAACCTAAAAAATACTAAGTTTTATGCAAGTAGAGTGTGTTTCGTAGCGTTAAAGCATTAGACACTTTCCTACGGAAGAAGTCGGTGATGTTAGGTTAGAGTAATTTAGCTGGCGATTATTAAGGTTAATCTCAAGCAGCTTTGTTTCAGTGAGTTAATACTTAAAATTGTACGTTCGCTAGGGTGGTTTGTATGCTGTTTTGTCATAAATGGTAAAGCTGCCCTTATAAGTGTTTTATTGTCAGCATGCTGAAGCTAGTCCGAACATAAATGCAGCATTTTTCTTGGTGTTCCGTCTGATTTTTTTGTGGGAACTCAAGTCTCATTCGTTTTTAATGTTACTGTTTTTCACTGCTCTCATTGTTTACTGAGCTGCTACTATGCAGGACTACTTTGAAATCACATTCTGAAATCATTTTACACATGGCAAAAAGAAGTACGGCACCACATTATTTGTTGTTATGTCGTAAAGGAAAGAAAGACTGTTTTCCATTAGAGGTGTGAGGAAATTTAAAATGTCTTGAGCCGGGACCACTTCCAACTTCAAAATGAAAAAAACTTTCTTCCTTATTTATGCAATATGTGAAAGATTTTGGGAAATTTTCAGTTATTTTCAGAGCATGGTTTAAAAGTTGTTCCACTGAGCAGTTTCTCTACACTGTGAAAGTGGGAGAAATAATATCACAATAAATGGCGTTAGTGAACAGGAGTCAACTCGCAATAGATGAATTCTAATAAATCCCTAATAAAAAAAGTCCTAATAAATGTGAAAGCACATTGAGAAGTGATTATTCTGATACTGCAACATTAGTCTTATTCAGGCAAGTAGAAATATGTCTGCATGATATAATATTGCCATTATTTTAATTGGCACAGCATAATATATAATTGTGGGCTAAACGTTTAATATTATTATTTTAAATTCACCTTTTTTTCTGCTCATTTACTAATTTTAGGTTTGGTTAAACTTATTGTTGGTCAGTTTGTTTCATTCATTCATTCATTCATTCATTCATTCATTCATTATCTGTAACCGCTTATCCAGTTCAGGGTTGTGGTGGGTCCAGAGCCTACCTGGAATCACTGGGCACAAGGCGGGAATACACCCTGGAGGGGGCGCCAGTCCTTCACCAGGCAACGCAGACACCCACACACATTCACTCTCACACTCACACCTACGGACACTTTTGAGTCGCCAATCCACCTATCAACATGTGTTTTTGGACTGTGGGAGGAAACCGGAGCACCAGGAGGAAACTCACGTGGACACGGGGAGAACACACCAACTCCTCAAAGACAAAAACTGATATGGAAATCACCATTCCATGTCTGATGTTGTAGATTTGTCTTTGTGAGTGAGGTAATATTGAGAAAAACAAATCTTGATCGATCATGTTTCATGAATGGCGGTGATTGTTTTACTGCAAGCACTTGTGAACATTTGCTCAAATAACACAAAATTAGGTCCTATATCAGTGGGGGCATGAATCTTTTGTTGGTTAATGCTAGCCATGCCACTGTTGTCAGCTGTTTTTTTTTTTTTCTTTCCCATGTATAATAAGGGCTCCAGTCCCACCACTACTGCCCTTAAACATTCATTAAGGAAAATCTTTTGTTATAAAGGATGAATTGTTGTCAGTGGTATTACTGAATGTACCATTAAATACCTGATCCAGATTTTCTAATATCATTGTGATTAATTGTATTTTAGTTTGATTTGTGATATTTACATGCATACAGACTGTCATACCTAACGAGTCTCCCTACCTCTCTAGTAACCCTCAGGACAGGTTGGACTTCAATTCCCAGGATCCCACTCTGTCTCAAGTTCCTGTCACATGCCCACAGTCAGCCAATCAGGGAGGGCTTTCTCGTTCATCATCCCCGGAGTTCTAATCTGTGTCACCTGGATAACTCGGCATGAGGGTATATTAGGACAGACTGTTTTAGGCTTATTGCGAAGTATTGCCTTCGGTTACGGTGCTATACTGAGCTGCTATTTTCGGACTTCGTTTACCGTGCTCCTTTCGTGTTTGTGTTTTCTGGTGTCTTCTGGCTTCCGTTACTGTGACTGTGTGTTCGTGTTATCAGTTATCGTGTATGTTAGGTTCTGCCTCGTGTATGTTCTTCCCTGTGTGAATAAATCCTGTCTTCATCTGCAAGCGTCTGCCCCATCTCGGTGTCGTTACAGTAATACTTCGCCTAATTATGCAGACGGCGGATACTGACGGGATAGTAGTATATATCCTACACCTTCTGTCAAACACCTCTGTGAATGATTTATGACCCCTTGATTTATGACCCCTGATTTATGACCCAGGTGACAGGTCAGTACAGGATGTCCTTATATGGGCTTCCCCTCACACCCACACCACACCCCTGACACACCCAACAGCCCCCCATGTATATATAGTTAGCTTGAATCCTGTGTTTGTGAGAAAGCCTATACCGACACTATTTGGAAGTCGCAATGGAGTCCTACATTTTCGGTAAGTGTTAAACTACAGATTTCTACCTAATTTTTTGTCAGAATTTCGGTGATATAATATTTTCTTACCCACTTAACAGGGTTTATCTTGTCTAGGTACATCTGAGTTAGAAACCATCCGTGCCATTAGGAGCATTGAAGGTTTATCACAACTTTGTGAAGGTATGACTCTGCTCTTTATTATTTTATGTGTCTTTTTTGATTTTAGTTGTTATTCATGAGATTATTTTTTCATTTCTTCAGAAACTGTGGATGCTACGGGGTATTTAAACCCTCTTGGTAGGTTGTCTGATACATCTTATAACTCATGGTGTTATATTTTGATTGTGTGTCGCAATAGTGTGTAATTTATATGTTCTCTGTAGTAGGGTTGACACGTTTGGTTGAAGAAACAAATCTCTTAACACCGCCAGGGTTTGAAGCTGTTCCCGGCACCTCTGCCGTTGTTGAACCATTGGATGCTACGTACGCCAACAACGACCAAGCGCCGCAAACATTTACGCCGTGTTTAACAAGCAGTCCTACCCGATCCAATCAAAGCGTCCCAAGGGACATCAGGGTGCCTGTTCCACAAGGAAAACGTGGTAGTTTTGGATCTGGTGGTGCTCAAACATCGCGCTCAAGTAGTGGTAAACGTCTTAGATTGGACGATATCCACAAAACAAACAGTAATAAAAACACAATTAAATATTATTTGTATTATTTATAACATGAGGTTTGTGTGTTAACGAGTGTTTCATTATTTGATCTGTTCATAGATTTGGACATTTTCGATCTGTCGGTGTATGAGGACTGTGTTGATCCTGGTCTGTGCGCCGCTGGATGGTCTGATGAGTTATTTAAAACATGGAATGATAACAGCTTTACAGTAAAGGAGGACAACGGTGCTGCTGTTGTGCCGAATGATGTGTTAAATGATGCTCTGATCGAACCTGGGGACTCTGTTACGGATGAAATAAAATCCAATCAAGATCACGAACAACAACAACAACAACAACAACAACAACAACAACAAAACCAGGTGGGGGGTTGTAATTGTGCTAACAACCCTGTTGAGCTTATAACGTTGATGAGACAGATGTCACAGGAGATCGCTAAAATCTCTATTGAACAGCGTAGGCAGGCTGCTTTAAACCGCAGGCGTGACAATATTATTCAGAAACAGTTTGAACGTATTGAAGCCTTGTGTAAAGAACAAACAGCTAATGCCAATTTAGTTAAGGATATTCATGGTTTGTGTAAGAAACAGGTTGCGCACAGTGAAACAGCGTTAGAATTGTTGTATAAATTAAACAGACTTTTGCAGTTAAAAAAATCAACACGGATCCCTGTTGCAGGACCCTCTTGTAGATGATAATAGTTAATATTATAATTGTTATTATTATTATTATTGTGTTAATAATATACTGTGTTTTTTTTTTTCAAGTATGTGTTAAATAAATCAAATCATTAACGTACATTCAAAAGTAATAGCATTATTTTAAACCATTGACATTTAAAAACCAACAATTTGTGTATCGAAAACCAAATAGGTCTAAACAGTCATGGCATCTACAGATTTTGCGCGTGATGACCCAATATATGAAGCGTGGAAACAGTTGTCTCCGAGTGAAAAAATGCTTTGTTATATGGACGAATATGATATGGGTATTGAATCGCTTAGCAACCAGCAAGACGTAGACATACAAGACAGCGATAACAGTAACGCACATGGCTTATTACAAATTACACTGGACGAATGGTTAACAAACACAAGACAAGCATCACATACACAACCGGTTAAGCGTTGTAGATATGATAGTAGTGGCGAACAATCAACAGATTTTGCATGTGATGACACAACATATGATGCTTGGGGGCGGTTGTCTCCAAGTGAAAAACTACACTGTCTTATCGAAGAATGTGACATGGCTATAGCAGACCTAGAAAACGATTTTCAAAATAATACACAACACATAAACAATGAACAAACAGGTAGCGGTGTAACAACACCTGGACATTCAGCATTTGACCCAACAGCTCCTAACTTTGGTTTATCTGACGGTCATATAGCAGAATTGGTGAGAAATGGTGGTGTTGTAGACGATTATACCATAGTGTCTAGGAATCGGTTTAACAGCGTTGTGCTTCACCGGATGCTGAATTTACATGACGCGCCATCCACAGACATAGCTTCATACACGTCCTATATACACGATGTGTTGTCAGAAATTGTGTCATTCTCCAGGGTCTTGGCTGGTGATGGCGGTGTTATCGACATCACCCTAAGAGGTAGTAGTTTAACATCTGATGTAAACACGGTGTTGTCTTCAAGGGACGGTTACAGTGTGGACAGATTTTCAGACGCTATTGAAAGGGTTATGCAGAGCAATAACAGTATTAAAACGGATGAGAGTTTGGCTCTGACTGTCTCGATAGTCGTGGGTAAAAATGGTGGTGTTCGTCGTAAGGTGCGTGACCTAGCACACGATCAGGTGATCAAAAGGAACAGACTGAATCTTTTCTGCCCAACAAACATCTCAAACAATCTGTGTTTTGCAATCTGCATTGCTCTTTTTCTGAATCCGCATGTACCACATAACACATTAGAACCTATAGCCGAACAGATACAGATAAACATTGGCTACACACGTGACCATAGAGTAGGTTTTAATGATATTGGTCGTTTTGAATATAAGTATGGTATTAAAATAGTTGTGTTCCACAAGAGCCGTTCGGGTAAATTAGAAAAGTACCAAACCAAAGACAAACCACATACCAAGACTGCGTTTCTGTACCTCCATGACGGTCATTATTATTTGGTAAAAAATTTGAAAGCGTTCATGGGGGTGCCACATGTTTGCACGTTTTGTTATACGGGCTACACTAACGCCAGAGATCATAGCTGTAAATATAGTTGCGATGTGTGTCAAGATGCGATGTGTCACAAACACCCCAGGTGTGTGAAATATTGTGATGACTGTTCGCGTTACTGCAAGTCTGTCTATTGCTATGAGCAGCATAAGAAACAAAAACAACAGTCTATTACAGGGGTGATAGCATCCTCATGCAATCTAACTAAGTATTGCAAAAAATGTGGCCATCGTTATCACGTAAGTTTAATAAAACCAAAACCCCACAAGTGTGTGTCGGGTCGTTGTGTTCATTGTGGTGAAGATTTAATATCGGACACCACACATGAATGTTACATACAGCCGATCAAAATAAAAGAACCCAGTAATTCCTACATCTTTTTCGACTTTGAGACACGCTTTGAAAATGGAAAGCATGAAGCTAATTTTGTCTGCGCTATTACATATGATGGTACAGAATTCACTGCAGAAGGGTCTGACTGCATAGAAAGGCTTATGAGAAAGTTTAGACAGCTCAAATATCAAGGGTACACATGGTTAGCACACAATGCGGCCGGTTTTGACAATTTTCTATTATTGGAATATTTTTCTAGTGTGGGTGTCGCTGTCAAAATCACCATGATGGGGTGTAGACTGATCTCCATGTATGATGAAACATACAAACAACGTTACATAGACTCATATTCATTCATTCCAATGCGTTTGGCTAAAACAACATCAGCCTTAAATCTAACATGCTCCGAGAAAGGACATTTCCCACACAAATTCAATTTAAAACAAAATGAGAACTATGTGGGGCCATACCCTGAAAAGGGTTTTTATGGTTATGACACTATGAACGACAAAGGCAAAAAAGAGTTTGACGAATGGTACGACACAGTCTCAAACGGTGTTTTTGACTTCCAAAAGGAGTTGTATGTTTACGGCAGGAACGACGTTGTTTTACTGCGCGAAGCATGTATCAAGTATCGCGAAGAATTCATTCAGTGCACAAAGCTAGACCCGTTTAATTATACGACATTAGCATCATGTTGTATGGCAGTATACAAAACACATTTTCTACCAAAAGACACGCTGGCGCTGACACACAACAACGCATACATTAACCAGCACAAGACATTCTCTAACGTCTCTATTGAATGGCTTGAGTATGTTAAGCATGTAAGAGATGTTGATGTGCACCACGCTTTAACTCACGGGGAAATGAAGTTTGGCGCATATTATGTGGATGGTTATTATGAAAAAGATGGTGTGCGAAAAGCTTTAGAATTTAATGGTTGCATGCATCATGGTCATGAATGTCGTTACAACCCGAACCAGTGCCATCCTATGTCAAAGGTCTTGTATGGAGATTTGCGAATGCGGTTTGATACCAAGGTGGAGACGCTTGTTCGTGCATATGGTCTAGAAGTTGAAGTGATGTGGGAATGTCAGTGGGCATCTGCTAAGAGGGATGATTTGGATGTTGCCACGTTCATTTCTAATTACACAGCTCCTGAAAGGCTCAAACCAAGAGATGCACTTTTTGGTGGTCGAACAAATGCGTATAATTTGTATTACAAAGCAAAGGAGGGTGAGAAGATTAGATATTTGGACTTCACAAGCTTGTACCCATTCTGCCAGGCCCGGAAGAAATACCCGGTAGGGCACCCCCAAATATTTTTCAAAGACTTTCAACCTCTTGAGGATTACTATGGTCTAGTCAAGGCAACAGTATATCCGCCAAGAAAACTCCTCCACCCTGTTTTACCATACCGTTGTAATGGAAAGTTAATGTTCCCGCTGTGCCGCACATGTGCCGAGCACGAAAACCAGTTGCGTTCGTGTATGCATAGTGATGAAGAGAGATCTATAACGGGGTCATGGGTCAGTATTGAACTAGTGAAGGCTGTTGAGAAAGGGTATGTAGTTGCAAAAATCCATGAAGTTTGGCATTTCCCAGACAGTTCAGAGACGTTGTTCTGCGAGTATGTAAAGACGTTTTTACAGTACAAGCAGGAGGCCAGTGGTTATCCAGCACATGCTGTCACAGAGGAAGAGAGGGCCGAATACATCAGGGATTATTTTGAAAAGGAAAATATCCAACTGAATCCTGACAAGATATGCCTTAACCAGGCGCGTCGCTCTATTAACAAATTGTTGTTAAACAGCTTGTGGGGCCGTTTTTCAATGAGGGAAAACCTGCCCGTGTCTGAAGTGTTAACGGACCCTGAACAGTTTTCACAACACATCTTTGGTGACGGCTATGAGGTTAAACACTTTTCATTTGTGTCCGACACCGCAGCATTGATTCAGTGGTGCTATTCGGCTGGAGACAGCTGTCCAACACGTGATATTAATGTATTCCTCGGCGCATTTACAACAGCGCACGCTCGTTTAGAATTGTATAATCTAATGGATAAATTGGGAGACAGATTGTTGTATAGCGACACTGACAGTGTTATTTTTGTTTCTCGTGAAGGTGATTGGGAACCCCCTCTGGGGCCTTATTTAGGCGATTTGACAGACGAGATTGGTGGTGGTGATTACATTACAGAGTTCTGCTCGGGAGGTCCTAAGACGTACGGTTATCTTACAGCTGGTGGTAAAACATGCATGAAAGCAAAGGGCATTACGCTAAATTCTGAAAACTCAAAAGTTATTAGACTCGACACACTTATTGACCTTGTTGATAATTATGTGACGAATCGCGATACTAGCCGACACATACTTGCTCGCGCTGACGGCATTGTGAGAAATAAAAAGAACCTCACGCTGAAAAACAAATCAGTAGTGAAGCAGTTTAAAGTTGTGTACAACAAACGTGTCCTATTGCCTGATTTTTCAACACTTCCTTATGGGTACTAAAGACGGTCGAGGTGTGATAGATGTTGACGGGTTTGATTTTAGATTACAACACCCATTTTCGTGTGTAATAAGCGGACCATCAAATTCCGGAAAAACTTTTTTTGTAAAACAGTTGATTGAGCGTTCTGATGAGTTGATTTCAAATAAAATAGAAAATATAGTATACATTTATGACTGCTGGCAACCCCTTTATGATGAAATGTTAAAGATAAGAAATATTATTTTTGTTCAAGGGATACCAACGTCGCTATGTGACGACACACTTTTACCGCTTAACAGAAATAATTTGTTAATAATTGATGATGTTATGAAAGATGCCAGCAATAATGCCGAAGTGGAAAAGGTGTTTACACAGTATGTACATCACAGAAATTTAAGCGCCATTTACTTAATGCAAAATTTGTTTTTTCAAGGAAAGTCTAGTAGGACAATTAGTTTGAATACAAACTATCTCATATTATTTAAAAATCCAAGAGACAACAATCAGGTTTGTGTATTAGGTAGACAGATGTACCCCGGCAACACCAGATTTTTCATGGAATGTTTTCAAAATGCTGTTAGCAAGCCGTTCGGTCACCTTTTAATTGATTATAAAGCTAAGACTCCTGAAAACTTTCGTCTCAGAACAGATCTGCTTTCAAACACGCCTGTTGTTTACATTCCGAAAATACGCAGATAGATCAGCATGTCGGACAGACTATATAGAAACCTGCCGCTTCTTAAACTTTTATTTAAAGCCACACCAGCACAGAGACGTGTTATTTTACAAACGGCGTCTAATGAACTTATCTTAACTCTGTGTGAGGTTGCCCTTAATGTTCTTAATGGCACTGTACCTCTCACATCAACACAATATCGTGAGTTAAAGAAGAAGAAGTCTGAAATTAAATTTATCGCTGATAAAAAGGTTGGTGTTTCACGGAAAAAGAAAATAATTAATCAGAAAGGCGGCTTTCTTTTACCATTGTTAAGCGTTGCTTTACCATTTATAGCAAGCTTGATAGCGGGGAGATAAACTGAAGACATGGAGTATGCTGAAAAATTATTTTTGGTACCTCAGCACCAGTTGGATAAGTTAAAGAGTGATAACAGTCGGGGCGCTGTCCGACAAATTGTAGAAAATGATTTGGACGTGTCGATCAGAGATATTTTGGCCAGGAGGGATCTCGACCCCCACGAGAAGGCCAAACTTTATACATCCGTGTTACAGAGATATTTAACCATCGCTAAACATGGTGATATGGAGACCAATACTTTAACATTGTCATTGCCGCATGCGGATACTGTTAATAAGGAAATAAATGTTGTCGATCAGACTGGTAACAAACATTCCATAACCGATGATGTTCTTAGAAATGTATCTTCGCGAAGCAGACAGAATGTTCAGTATGTTTTAGATACAATGTCTAAATCAAAAGATGTGTCTTCCTGGAATGAATTAGGAGAATTTGTCTTAAATGGACGTACGATCCCAGGGTCACATATTCTGGACTTGGTGAAAAGCATCACCGCCGCACACCGTGTTAGCGATGATCGTAGACCTCAGGGGTGGAGCGAGTTTCTAGAGGCTTTTGCTGTTTTAAACATCCCTCTTTCTACCATACCAAATAAGTTTGTCAGACAAAAAATTAATTTGTTAAAAAATAAAAAGTCTGCTGATTATGCTACACCAGTGAAAGACACTTTGCAATCGCCTGTTAAGAGTGTTGAACACCCCAGATTTCACTCCCCCGTTTTAGACAGAAGTGTTTGGTTAAACTTCTAATTGTTATATATTTTATTTTTATTTTATTTGATGTGTGTGTGATTGTGTTGTTTAATTGATTGTTTTGAATATTTTTCACATTGTTTGAAAACTGTCATTTGTTGTTTTATTATTGTTACATGTATATTTGTAAATAAACGAACCAGAGTTGAAAATCTTTTTTGAAAATCAGTGTTTTTATTCGTCAGCTTTACACTACACAGGGTTATACAATAAACATCTCTCCTTTTTGAACATGTTGTATACAAATAAACGACCTGTTCTTACAAACACACGGATACAAATATTTCACAAAGGCTGAAACCATATTGTCATCCATCCATCCATCCATTATCTGTAACCGCTTATCCAATTTTAGGGTCGCGGGGGGTCCAGAGCCTACCTGGAATCATCGGGCGCAAGGCGGGAATACACCCTGGAGGGGACGCCAGTCCTTCACAGGGCAACACAGACACACACACATTCACTCACACACTCACACCTACGGACACTTTTGAGTCGCCAATCCACCTGCAACGTGTGTTTTTGGACTGTGGGAGGAAACCGGAGCACCCGGAGGAAACCCACGCGGACACGGGGAGAACACACCAACTCCTCACAGACCGTCACCCGGAGCGGGAATCGAACCCACAACCTCCAGGCCCCTGGAGCTGTGTGACTGCGACACTACCTGCTGCGCCACCGTGCCGCCCTCCATATTGTCATTTTTAGTTAAATTAAAACCATATTTTGACATCACTTCTTCATAATTACACAGTCTAACCATGTGGTATAGAAAAAACACACAATGTTGACCGCATGTAGTTGATGTAAAATCTTGAACTTGTCTGGTAGAATACCTCAAAGTCGTGCATGTTGTTTTAAGGAAATCACTAATAATTTTAGGGAACTTGTCATAGGTAGGTGCATTTCCAAAACTGTCAAAAAAACACCCGAAACGGTCTTCACTTATGTAGATAGCAAGCCAGTGTTCGCCAGGAAGATCAGATGAGTGTGTATTGACAATAGCCGTCACAGGTCATTTCCATATACCATTTGTTGGTAATTGGTCACATGCTAACACACCGAGAAAATGTGTGTTAACAGCCACTTTGTCCATTACAGCAGACAGCTCCAACGTATTCATTAGTAATAATCCACTAAAACTTGTCTTCGGTTAGAGATTTCAATGATGCTGTCAAAAACAGCATACACAACCAAATTTACAGTATGCGGGAGCGGCTGTCTGAAACGAACCTCCAGTCTAATATTACCTGATTTGACCAAAGACACGTGTTGACCGCATTCTTCATCAGGTGTGAGGTTAAAAGCATACAGAGTGTAACCCTGTAGGAAATCCTGCCTATCAATTGGCAATGCCTGGTTTTTCAGATGTCTTCCAGATGCAAGCGCTAACTGGAAGAATTCGCGCACGGAGGAACCAGTGTGGAAATCGGGTTGGTGTGGTTTGGCTGGAAATTGTTGGCCGTCTAAATAGACCGCAAGAAACTCCAAGTTGTAATGTTTAAACGCGAAGGGGTTTTTATTATAGGCGCCTGTGAATGCATCATTATCAACCATGGCTATTATCATAGACTTAGGTAGAGTCCCCAAGAACAAATTTTCTTGGTTAGAAACACGTGTTTCAGCAGGTATGGAAAAATTTTTTAGACACACTCTGTCAATGGGGTATTTAGCCGTTGTTGACAACAATGTCTGGGCATGACCCAACCTTACAGCTGGTGACACAGATACTTTTTTGACAAATAACGATGCAGAAAGAATATTCACTTTGTATGCTAACGCGTCATGCCGCATTAGACAGAAATCATCCTTATTACGAGTCATGCGAATTTTTATATCAACACCGTTAAGCATCAATTTCTCCTGAAAAAATATGTCGCTATGAATCGGGGTCAGCAGTTCTACCACATTACTAGCGTTTGTAAATGCGGCCCTCTTTGCCAAACCGCGATTGTTCCTTGCGGGGTTTGTTTCATCCATATGCCCTGCAGTGTCCAGATAAAAGAGGCCTGCAGAGAAGACAGTTTCCAGGGTGTCCCGACCATAGTTGGCGAGACATTCTATCATGCTATGGTATGGGTAGGTACTTGAACTCTGTGATACCAGCCTGTCTCCTAGGGACACGTCGACCTGTGAAAATATTGTAGCTCCAGGATAGTTTATCAACCCCACAGCGGCTCCGTCATCAATGTCGCTTCCGTCAGGTTTTGTGATTTTAAGACGAAGGTATAATAGTGTGTTATTTAGATCCATATAATCTTCACCATGGCCGGCTATGAAAAACTCCAGTGGGGCAGTGTCGGATATTGCTGACAGCGGCGGAATTTTGACATAAGTGTTTTTCTCAATAGCGGTTTGTGTTAAAGGTACTGTAAACAAGTCCAGTTCTGATTTAATACACTCCTCAGACATGCGATGAAGTAGAGCCATGATCAGAAAATGGTTTTAACAGGTTTCCTACAGGTCGAGGTTGTTGTCTGCTTCCCCTTACTCTTTCTTTTTGACACTATGTGTTTTTTCATCTCAAGCTTGGTTTTCTTAGCAGGACGGCCACGCCTCTTACCAGGGGGTCGTTTCACAGATTTTCGAGCCATCACCAACATACCCGACCCATCTTGATTGTGTGCCATCATACGCGTCAGACCGTTACTGACAACATCGCTTACAATGTTTTTAGCAGCTGTTTTTAGATGTGGTTTGGCTATATTAAAACCCTTCTTGAACAACGGTATAGCCATTCTGAATAAATTTCTAAAAATCCCACCAAATCCCGCACCATACATTGTTGGGCTACCTGTATAGCCGGGCATGTGGCCTCCGGCCTGACTTTGATAGTAAGAAACGTAACGTTCAGGATCCATGGCCAGTCTGTTGAAAGATTCCATTTTCAAAACCTAATTCCTTGTTTTACAGGTCTAAAGTGTAGCTTTACAACCACTTTCCCATAAGAAAAATTTACGTGCTGGTTCTGATCGGTTTTCACTTCTATAGCGATATCGTTTATCTGTGATTTTGTTGTCGACACGTAGTGTGGCTTACTGTATCTAACTGTGACAATATCATGGTTGTTCCCTGATATATGTACACATCTTAACAGAGGTACAAAACTGTCACCAATTAATTGGTAATCAACAATGTCTGTGTAAACAAACATTGAGTAGAAACCACCATAGATGTCGACAGGGTGTGGCGCATACTCTTTTTGTACGACATCCGGGTCATTTGTTTTAACTACACACTCTAGTATCACACCCGGTTTAAAACCCAAGATGATGGCTAGTTTACCATTAAATATCAAACCGATATCAGATAACGTCTTAATAAATAACCTGTGACTTATTTGGTCATAAACAAGACCTATTGAATGGTCTGCTAGATGGATATTAATCTCAGCAACTAATGCCGGTATATGGTTATAATACCCTGTAGGTAATGTTATTTGTGTTGTTTTGCCAGATTTTTTATCAATTACGCTAAATGTGGCATCTAGCTCACAAAAGGTTGTCCACGTTCGTGGGTATTGAAACTCTATCACCCCTACTTCCCAGTCACCTTTTAGATCGATTGGTTTCGCTAGTTTTGTTCTATAATTAGAAATTTGATTATCGGGGTATACCGACATAGACGAATTGCTCGGCAGTGTGACGCAAAAACCATTGTCCCCCATATTTGTCCTTTGATGTAAATGAACTAGTTCACAAAGTACAACACCTTTTAAGGCCTTTGTATGTCCACAACATCATTTTCAGGAACCCAGCTGTTAAATTTTGACGGCCAACCTAACCATTTCACTAAAACCATTGTTTTTTTACCCTGTTTTTTTTTATCCAAAATCTTTTCAACTTTGAATGCTTTTTCTGTAGACATGCGTATTTTTTGCAACTCTTCTTCATAGAAACGGCCATGTATAATGTCACCGTCATAATCTTTCAATTTATAAACGGGTGGTTGTCGTCGGATACATTCTGATATAGTGAAAAACTCCTGTGTATAGTTCTCCTCATACCCCTTTGTAAACGGACCCCTGACTTTAGAAATACGCACAACGTCACCAGTCTTGTACTTAAATATGGTTTTCTTGTCTAATTTGTTTCTCACACCATACAGCGTTTTAAACACGCTAGATTCGTTTTCTTTCGTCACATCAGCTGGCTTGGTTTTGATACTACGGTGGTAACTATTATTGTAACCGCTCATAATATCTTGTAAAACATCAATGTACCTTTTGGAGTTTACAGCTGTTAGATAATGCCACATACGACTTTTTAGCGTTCTATTAAACCGCTCTATGACACTGGCTTTTAGCTCACTACCTGTAGCAAAATGTGTGATTTTGTTTTTTGATACTAAATTTTGAAAATGTTTGTTGAAAAACTCTTTACCCCTGTCAGTCTGTAACTTTTGAGGAACTCTGCCTTCTTCTAATATGTTCGCAAATGCCTTTGAGACTTCTATACCAGACTTATTTTTTAACAGTCGAGCCCACGCATATTTGCTGAACACGTCAATACATGTCAACATATATTTATATCCGTCATTTTCCCTAGAATACGCACTCATATCAACAAGATCAGCTTGGAATTGAGCGTCAATGCCATATACTATAACCCGATTTCTTTTGTAATTATGTCGTATGGGTTTGTGGAGTGTGTATGCATCCTCTCCAGATAACCAGTCTGAAACCTGTTGATCAGACAGACACAATCCTGTATTCTCTAAAACACCCCGTTTCAAACGATTTTTACCGCCTAATGAACCAGAATTAGACGGCGTGTAATATACCGTTCTCATAAGATTTGATGTGTCGATAGATGACATTGTTGAAAATAATGACCCCAGATTTGTTTGTTTGACTGTTTTATTCACAATGCATCGATGAAATCTAAAAAGTTTGCACACACATCTACATTTTTCTCAACTAGATATTCAACAAATGTTCCAATCACTTTACAAACATCAATTGGTTTCTTTGTTGAAAGTTTTATCACACAAATGTCTATTATATATGTACATAGACAAAGCACATAACCAATTTTTACCACATTTTCACTCTTAGGCATGAGAGACAGTAATTTACTAATAGTCACAAGGGTTGTTTCGTCAGAATCTATACATAACTGTGTCAAATGACACCAATCATGCAATGTTGATTTAACAATATTCATTTGGTTCTTGAAATTTTGTAAACGTTTAACATTGACATCATACACATTATTAATGAGTGTAAAATCATCCACACTATCGTCAATACATTTATACAACAAACGTGTCAATTCGCAGTTCACACGGTGTTTCAGCACACGCTTTGACAGACTTTGGTGTCCGCAAACTATCCCCATTTTCACTTAAACAGCTCTGCAAGTCTTTGAATCACCTTCCCAACAGTCAACGGCATCGCTGACAAACTGTTCAGAGGTTTGATCAATCAGACTTTCTCTTAGTTCCTGCAGCTTTTCCACAATGTACGGCTCGCATTGTAATTCACAGACGACTGTTTCAACACATCCTTGAATTTTTAGAAGGGGTAGTTCTATTCCAAAACACTTTAGAAGCCCAGCTATGGCATGTTTTAAAGCGGGCGTGAACAATGTCCTTGTTATATCTTTATAGTATTTTTCAAAAAAGAAGATATCAGGTTCAAACAGACACGAATGTCGAAGTTGACTAGGGTGATCCACTTCACAACCAAGACATGTTTCCTTCAGCTTGTTGTTTATGATATGTTGTAGGATTACAACGACAGTGGACTTTATCAGTTTTAGCGCCGTAGAGCTTACTTGCCCGTCCACCACATCAATCGGAGCAGATATAGCGTTGTCTTCAGGAGCTTCAGCGATTGTCAGTTGTCTAGCCATCAACGTTGCCAAATCATCCACCGGGTCTTGTCGAAAAACATGCGGGTTCGCAATGTCCACACAACTGAGATCATCATCATATTGACCCAACAAACTGTTGTCTGATACCGCTTTGGCAACCGCCGTCGATTCACCATAGCTGTAGTTTACAAGCCCATGACCCGTGTCAATCGGCGTATATTCAATGTCCGACAGTCGATAATTTTCACACCACATAGGTCCACGGGTGTCGGGATGGTCTGCTGGAAGAATGTCCTCAAACATGATGGCTTGCGTGTTGTTCGTGTCTTGACTTCGTGTGGTTTCAGTGTCGGCTTATGTTTCTTTTAACAGACATCACTGGAAGGCGTTGATCCACTTTTGACCATCCCACAAACGTCATAAGCCCGAGAATCAAACAGGTTAATTTTAACATCCCTAAAATATTCGCGAGGGCTGCTACCAAATGCTTTACCACGCCGTTTCTTCCTTGGCGCAAAAGCAACGTTGGTTTCAGAACTAATAGTTGGTGTAACTGTAGATTCTCTTAAAAGAGACTGATTTACACACACTGTAGACATTTTAAAAAGCGTTTAGCCATAGAAATCCACCAGGGTCATTTTAAATAACACATGCAAGCACAACCCACCCCAAACATGTTGGGGGGTGTGAGGGTGTCAGGGGGTGGGGTGTAGGTGTGAGGGGAAGCCCATATAAGGACATCCTGTACTGACCTGTCACCTGGGTCATAAATCAGGGGTCATAAATCAAGGGGTCATAAATCATTCACAGAGGTGTTTGACAGAAGGTGTAGGATATATACTACTCGGGATTCATACCGCCGTTAGTACCCAGGGACAATTACTGGGTCAACACCACCAACTTCTGGATTCGCTAAGTAAGTCCCTTGACACTCTTACTGAACATCAGCGTGTGCAGCAGGAGCAACTAACGGCCTTGACAAATAATATGGGACAACTTGTTTCTCAGTTTCGACAACAGAATCCTACGAGCTTTCCTGCTCATCCCCCTTCTTCCCCTGTTACAATTGAACAAAGTCCTTTCTTGGTCAGTAAACCAGAGATGTTTAACGGTTCCCCTAATCAATGCAAGGGTTTTTTGTTACAGTGTTCTCTCTTTTTTGCCAATTCTCCTCCTAGCTCGGACCAACAGCGCATTTCGTTTTTGATTTCTCTGTTAACAGGCAAGGCGTTAGATTGGGCTACGGCCGTTTGGTCCACCGTTCAGTCTTACACGTACGAGAAATTTATCCAGGAATTCAAAACTGTGTTTGATCACCCGCATGAGGGACGCTCTTTAGGGGAACTACTGTTGCAACTTAAACAGGGTACTCAATCCGTGTCGGAGTATGCGCTAAGATTTCGGACTCTTGCAGCCGGTAGTGGTTGGAACAACCCTGCCTTGATCATAGCCTTCCGTAATGGATCAAATTCTGACATTTTGACTGAGATGGCTTGTAAGGATGATGGCTTGTCATTAGACGAGATAATTTCTCTGGCTATTTGGCTCGATCAATTGAGACATGGTCGAGGTTCTCGGAGACTCCCTACATCTAATTCAGCCGTCAGCTCTCCACGTCGGATCGTCCCTGTGCATCGGGATCACTCTGAGGACTCTCACCCAGATCCAGAGCCACCCCAACCTATGCAATGGGATGGGTTTTGCCTGTCTCCAGAGGAGAGGCTCCGTCGTCTGCAGAGAGGTCTGTGCCTGTACTGTGGGATTCCCGGTCATGTGATACGGGAGTGTAGGAGTTGCCCTCGTAGAACCATGGCACCGACCCCAGGATGTGGTGAGTATACTTGGTATCCAAGTCCTTTTTCCTCCCTGTGATATTTGACTGCTCTACGTCTCTTGCTGTGTTTTCAGCCTTAATCGATTCTGGAGCGGAGGGAAATTTTATTCATTCCAGGCTGGTGGAGCAGCTCCAGATCCCTGTTTAACATCTTGACACACCAATGAGACTGTCGGCCGTGGATGGGGATCCAGTGGGAGAAGGAGTTGTCTCTCTAATCACCAGACCCGTTTCTGTTTCTGTTAGTGCTCTCCACAGAGGGAGAACGTGTTTTTTTGTCATTAACTCAACGGATTATGAAGTAATCTTGGGGTTACCCTGGCTTCAGAGACATAATCCTGTTATTTCCTGGGCAGAGAGGGAGATCATATCCTGGTCAACATATTGTCATTACCACTGTCTTAAATTCCCCTCAGTTAAGGTTCAGTCCACCACCATAGAAAGTCCAAATACTCTTACCCCGTTGATCTTCCCTCAGAATACAATGATCTTATAGAAGTGTTCAGTAAAACTAAGGCCACCCAGCTTCCTCCTCACCGAGAATATGACTGTGCTATAGACCTGATAGAGGGTGCTATTCTACCCAAGTCCCGGGTATATCCCTTAACTCAGGGTGAGGAGAGAGCTATGGAGGAGTATATCAAGGAGGCTTTAGAACAGGGTTTTATACGGCCTTCCACCTCTCCTGTTGCAGCCGGGTTTTTCTTTGTTAAAAAGAGAGACGGGGGGCTTCGACCTTGTATAGACTACCGTGGGCTTAATCAGATATCTAGAGCCTATTCTTATCCTTTGCCTCTAGTCCCGGTCGCCTTAGAACAGCTTTGCGGTGCTACTATCTTTTCTAAATTAGATCTCCGTAGTGCCTACAACTTAATCCGAATACGTGAAGGTGATGAGTGGAAGACGGCCTTTATTACCACTAGGGGGCACTACGAATACACTGTAATGCCTTTTGGTTTAAAAAATTCACCCGCAGTGTTTCAGGCCTTTTTGAATGATGTTTTAAGGGAAATGCTTGGTGTATATGTTATTGCGTATATCGATGATATACTCATTTACTCCCCGAATAAGGAGAGTAACATTCAACATGTGAGAAGTGTGCTTACACGCCTCCTGGAACATCAGTTGTATGCGAAGGGAGAGAAGTGTGAATTTCATCGTTCGTCTGTATCATTCTTAGGTTACATTATCAGCTCCGAGGGGATTGTAATGGACGATCATAAAATTGATGCTATTTTAAACTGGCCGACTCCAACTTCCAACAAGGATCTACAGAGGTTCTTAGGGTTTGCAAATTTCTATCGCCGTTTTATACGAAATTTTAGCAACAAGGCCTCGCCCTTGACTAATTTGCTAAAGGGTAATCCTAAAAGGTTGATCTGGAATACGGAGGCTCAGGGGGCATTTGAGAATTTAATGGAGATGTTTACTACCGCCCCCATTTTAAAACATCAGGACCCCTCTCAACCCTTTGTTGTTGAGGTAGATGCCTCGGAGGTGGGAGTTGGAGCCATTTTATCACAAAGGGTTGGTGAACCTAAGAGATTGCATCCCATAGCCTTTTATTCACACAAAATGTCTTCCGCTGAACATAATTATGGTATTGGTGACAGAGAGCTCCTAGCCATTAAATTAGCTTTAGAGGAGTGGCGCCATTGGCTGGAGGGGGCATTACACCCTTTTGTGGTGCTCACAGACCACAAAAATCTAGAATATTTGAAATCTGCTAAAAGACTGAATCCTCGTCAGGCTCGTTGGTCTCTATTTTTCTCTCGTTTTAATTTCTCCATATCCTATCTCCCGGGCACCCGTAATATTAAGGCTGACGCCCTATCTCGAATATACATGCCTTCTGAGGCGGCCACTACTCCCCAACGGGTGTTACCACCGTCGGTTTCGGTTTCCCCTGTTCGTTGGGAGATAGATGAGGAGATAGATCAGGCACTTTCCCAGAGTAGTATTCCTCCTCAATGTCCTAGGGGGAAGAAATTTGTACCTGTGCAGTGTAGGGACAAGATCATTACTTGGGCCCACTCAGCCCTCAGGCCATCCAGGGGAGACTCGCACAATGCAGTTAATCAAGGGTAGATATTGGTGGGAGAACATGTCTTTTGATGTGCATCGCTTTGTTTCTTCTTGCTCCACGTGCTCTCAGTGTAAAATACCTAGAACACTCCCTGCAGGCAAGCTTATGCCCTTACCAGTCCCATCTCGTCCCTGGTCACACATTGCTGTAGATTTTGTCACTGATTTGCCATTGTCACAAGGCCACACAGTTATACTTACAATAATAGACAGGTTCTCACGAGCAGTCCGGTTCATCCCTTTTCCTAACCTCCCTACAGCTTTCCAAACCGCTGAGACATTGTTTAACCAGGTCTTCTGTCTCTATGGTATCCCTGAAGATGTAGTGTCAGATAGAGGACCCCAGTTTACCTCTCGAGTGTGGTCAGCCTTTTTTGAGATGCTTGGAGTGAGTGTTAGCCTCACGTCGGGGTATCACCCCCAGTCTAATGGTCAGTGTGAGCGTATGAACCAAGAATTGGGAAAATTTCTAAGAATTTATTGTTTTGAAAATCAGGCCGACTGGTCCCAGTTCTTGCCATGGGCGGAGATTGCTCAGAACTCTCTAACGAGCTCGGTTACTGGTTTAACTCCTTTTGAGTGTATTTTGGGACAGGTTGGACTTCAATTCCCAGGATCCCACTCTGTCTCAAGTTCCTGTCACATGCCCACAGTCAGCCAATCAGGGAGGGCTTTCTCGTTCATCATCCCCGGAGTTCTAATCTGTGTCACCTGGATAACTCGGCATGAGGGTATATTAGGACAGACTGTTTTAGGCTTATTGCGAAGTATTGCCTTCGGTTACGGTGCTATACTGAGCTGCTATTTTCGGACTTCGTTTACCGTGCTCCTTTCGTGTTTGTGTTTTCTGGTGTCTTCTGGCTTCCGTTACTGTGACTGTGTGTTCGTGTTATCAGTTATCGTGTATGTTAGGTTCTGCCTCGTGTATGTTCTTCCCTGTGTGAATAAATCCTGTCTTCATCTGCAAGCGTCTGCCCCATCTCGGTGTCGTTACACAGACAATGATTTGGTAGCATTTATCAAATGAAAATGAGTAACATTTACATAAATTAAGTAAATGAAAATATCAAGCAAAATAATTTAATACAATCTGCTTATTTCATAAAACAATGACAAGTGTTACTTAATGTTTTTATAAATGCCTATGAAAGGTTTAGTTTACTTAAAAAATGTGTAATTAAAATATAATTAAGTAACATTTACTTAATATTTCCAAACATGTTACAGTTATGTTAAGTACATTTTACTTAATACTGGCAAGTAAGTTTTAAAAAAAGAAAATATTCTCAGTTCCAACATGTAAAATATGTATTATTTTTTCTATTAAATATAGGGTTTAAATGATTTGCTCATCATTGCATTCTTTTTTATTTACATTTTACACAGAACTTATTGGCCTGTAAACACTCTGTAAACATCAGTGAAAGGTTTCATAACGTCTCATTCTTCTCAGCACCTCAGTAATCCTCCCATTCAAGACTCTTAAAGACATGAGCTAGGACTATAATGACATAATCAGCCCTTAACCAGCAGCAGAAAGAGTAAGACATTCTCACGCATGCAGCTGTGGGGGGGCAGGAAAATTCAAGAAATGTTTATGTTTTAAATTATGAACCTGGACGTATTTAAAAAATGGCTATGATGAAGAAACTGTCAAATGTATGATTAGTATGAACATTAAAGTATGTTGCACAACAAGACTGAACTGAAAGGGAAATGTAAAATAAAATTGAACTGGACAAAATGAGTGACAAGGCTGCACTCTGAATAAACAGCTGTGTGTGTCACTGGAGGAGACAAAGAAGCGCATTGTGAACATTAACTGTTCAACAAAAATGAATAAAATTGCACTACTGACTTCTAAGTTGTTGTTGTTTTATTTGTAATTTTGTATGTGTTTAGATTTGTAGCACTTTCCCCCTCTGTTTACTTTCCTGCAGTTAGCACTCTCCCGAAATTAGAGTTAGTTCCACCTTAAGAAATAACTACAGCAAAGTCAGTATTCCCCACCTATGGAGCAGGAATAGAGCAACATCCTCATCTCAGTTGGTGTTTTCAGCATTTGGAGTCTCTCCATTGTCTAAAAACCTCCACATGTCATTTCTCTGCTGTGAGCCTAGCATACCAGACCCATACACTTAGTTTTTTTACGCATTTACAGACACAGGGGCTTTGTAAACACATTACAGCAGATTCCAGCACAAACCAACTGCAGAGCAGCACATAGAGGGGAGAAATATTGGTGAAAGTAACATGAGCGGCAATTTGATTCACGCATTGCAGTCACAGTGTGGATCAGACACAGTAGTGATACTGAAGTTTTTAGATTGTCACTACTGTTCTGAGAACAGCCTTCCCCTCGATGACCTTATTTCTACTCCCTCATAAAACAACTGGTGCGAAAATAGCAAAAATGTTTACTAATCCTTCACACAGTTATTATAACTGATATTATAAACCAATTAATGGTAACTTAATGAGCAGGAAACAGGTTCATAACACGTCTGTAGCTGCTATTGTGCAGAAAACTAACTCACAGCTGCCAGAACGTTCTCTCCACTGAGTGATCCTTCAGGTCGTTTTGTGGATTAGAGTGTGGTGCGTCGTTCCTCAGGTGAACTTATCCTCGTACTTCAATCATATATTTCATTACTAAACTCCTCCTCCAGTTCCTCCATTCTCAAGGAAACCCACAAAAAAGTCCTTTACCCTGGGATATGACAAGAATTTTCAATTCGGATGGGATTAATACCCTGGCCTTTTTTTATTGCTTGTTTTACAGAAAGTAAAAAGCTCCGGAATCGTTCTGGTCAGGTTAAATTCACTAAGATAATCCCATGGCAATTACTTTACCCCATGTCCACAGAGAAAACTAATCCCGCCCAAATAAGATTTAAGAATTAAAGAAAGTCAAACCTGAATCAGGTGCTGAGAGAAATAAGACATTCCAAAACCTTTTACTGCTGTTTAGACCATTTAGATCATTTAAATTAAAACCCTATATTGAATAAAGAATAGAACAAATACAATATTTCACATGTTGAAAATTAGAAAAAAAAATTCTGTTTCATTTTTTTGTTTTGTTTTGTTTTAAAATATTTGCCCATTTTTTTTGCAGCAATACTTTACAAAAGACTTGGTACAGGGGAACCCCGGTTTCCTCCTACAATCTAGAAACACATGTTGATAGGTGGATTGGTGCCTCTAGGTCTGTAGGTGTGAGTGAATGTGCGAGTGCGTGTCTCACTCACAAAGCAAGGATTTTAAATATGTTTTTACCCAGAAAAATATTAAAGAAATATTTTCTACAGATGACAAAAGAAAGCGTTTTTCTGGAGGAACAGGTTTCACAGGGAAATGAAGAAATGAGGCAAGGCTCTTATTATTGCCTCAGGGAGTGGTTTAATTTCTCATTGGTTCCTGTGCTGAGAGATGAAGGTGATAGTGATGAAGATGCAGGTATAAATACAACAACTTTACAGCAGTTTGAAGTCACTCTCAGAACTACACTCCACTCACTCAGAGGTGTCACTTCTCCTGAAAGACTCTCCTCAGCACCATGGCGTCTCGCTTCTGTCTCCTGCTCGTTGTTGTCTTGTTTGCGATTGCAGAATCTTCAGTTCCTGGAGGATGGTCAGAGTGGAAGAATGCTGACAGAAATGTGAATGAGATCTGCAGGAAGGTGAATATATTTACACACTCTTATTTATTGAACTGTTTCCTGTCAGGGTCAAAATTTAAACCCACTACTGAGTATATGACATCACCAGCTAGAGAGTTACATATTTAAATATAATTGTTTAAGAGGAATTGTGCTGTTACACTTCCTGAATACATTTATAAAACCCTCTGAATGTAGGAGCCATAGAAAGTGATGCCCAAACCTGTAAAAACTGTACCACTGAACCCTATCCCATTTGGGGGGAGGTTTTAGACCCCTCCAGCTCACATTTGGCATTGAGAACAGAGACTTTACTCTGAAGTGCAGATGCTCCACAGTGTCCCGGTTCATGTTTAATACAGAGTTCATACACTGGGTCCAGGTCAAGTGCAGCTTAAAGCTGAACTCAGAACAAAGGAGTGTAAAAGATTTAATGTTTTTAAATAAAACAATATAAACCTCATTCAAACAAAAGTGAAGAAGGTCTGTGTATTATTATTATTATTATTATTGTTATTATTATTATTATTATTGTTAATAATGAAGAAGGTATGTGTACTTTTTATGAGTTAACTCCAAACTTTGAGTGGTATGTTTTTCTTCATATTATTTTTTTTTTTCAGCTAAAGCCCGAAGTTGAAAAGCAGCTTGGAGAGAGGTTTTCTCGTTTCGAGGCTCTGACGTACCAAACCCAAGTTGTTAAAGGACTGAACTACAAAATCAAGGTATATGTATAATGTGATTATAGTTTCTGTTGGTAATGAATGTGTAATCCCATAAAAAAAAACAAGAACAAGCTGAAAGGAGGTTCTAGCTAAAGTTTCTAGCTAGGATTGTGCTATTTGAGAGGGAATAATATAGTGTACACTAATGGGGTTTTCAAAATCTCAGTTACAGAGAAAATGAACAATGGTGTCTGTTAAAATGCTGTTACTTAATCACAAAATGAACATGAATACAAACACCCCCTTGTGGAAGCTTTATGTTACACTGCAACACAGACTGTAGTTCCCCAGCTGCTTTGGTTCTCGGTTTTAGGGTGAATTTAATTTTTAACTGTGTCACACTGAGCTGAGTTACAGAGTGTAGTCGTTACAATCTCCCCCTACTCTCTAAGAATTAAAGGTATGGTACAGGTACATTACTGTCACTAAAGCTACAAAGAGTGTAGTGTATCTTTAAAGGTACAGCAGTGGTGTTAAAGTCCAGTCGTGTTCCCTAAAGGTTCATTACATTCTCTTCTCCAGAAGAAGAGGGGGATCTCTGTAATCTTTCATTATACAACTGTGGAGAATAAAAGAACACAATAAAAGTCCTGGAGATGAAACGAGGCGAATGACACCAACACAACTTTAACATCCACAGTTAATATAGATTAAGGTGTCTATCTGTATGTCTGTAAGAGTTATTAAAACCGGTCCGGGGCCAGGGGAGGGGCCCCTGGAAATCTACTATGCCCTGGCCCCAAAGTTTAGTGCTATGCCCCTGACACTGTATCATCCTCATCTCTCTCTCTCTCTCTCTCTCTCTCTCTCTCTCTCTCTCTCTCTCTCTCTCAGGTGTATGCAGGAGTGAATAAGCTTGTCATCATGCAGGTGTATCAGGGACTGTGTCAGAATCGTCTGAAATGCTACAATTTGAAAAATGTTGCAGTGTTTCTGTTGCCTGCTACAGAAACTAACCCTGTGTGTGTGAAGTGTGTGCCCCCACAGTCAGATGAAGTTGATGCTGTAGAGATAGTGAACCCCTCCTCTACAGAGAGTGAGTTCTCTGACGAGTAGCTCTCTCTCATTGTCGCTCAGTAAATCAACACCAGCATTTGATCAGAGGGGGGTCCCCACACACAGAGTGTGACCTGCAGGCCTTTACTGGGGCTCCTTTAATCCAGAGGGTGGTGGGAGGCTCTGAGTGGGTTTTCATGGCTTTCCTTGTGTTTTATAGCTCTTCTTTTAGTTTAGTTTCCTGATCTGTTTCTTTCTGAACTTTATCTTTGTGTTTACTCTGATGTTGTTAATTCTGATCTGAGCCCCAACAATAAACTCCCAGAATTCAACCTGCCTCCAGTTCCTCCATCAACCTCCAGCAGATCTCAGCAGAAAGACGTTTTCTGAAAAATGTTTTCTGTTCTGAATCAGGGTGGTGTTCACCACTGTGTTCTTCAGCTCTTCTTTAAACTCTCTGTAGGAGTTTGGGTCTGGAGCTAAATCACTGACATAAGTGACTCCATCTGAGCATTTTACATTTGAGTTATATTTATCTGAGCATTTGATAATCTTCGTCTGAGGTGGTGAAATATTCAAATAAAAATCAAATATTAAATTTCAGATTTAAAAATTCAGATGAAAAACCTGTTATTGTCTGTTCACAAGTCACAACAAAACTGAAGAGTGAAAACATTCACCAATTTCTTCACTGGAGAAACGTGATCAGGACAGGAACTGAGCAGTTTTTAACTTTATTAAACACAACCACATTTCCATTGTATTAATTAGAATTAATATTAATAAGGGAACAGGGTTTTTATGTAGAAATGTAGCGTATTAGGCCTCTGAATCTAAAACTAAAAATAGATAAGTTTCAGCTTCAACGTCTGAAACCTGTACTACTTTAGATTATTAATAATTAACACCACTGTATTAATTTACATTTTGCACAGCACCCCAACTTTTCTGGAAATGGGGTTTATGTATCACTTTGTAAAGAGAAGTCCTGGAGCTTACTGCAAATACATTATTAAAAGAACAGCAGGCTACCCCCCAGCTGTAGGACAGGGCTGAATCTACTGTAACTTAGCACCAACAAGTGGATACAGTCAGAAGCAGTGTTCAGAAAAGGCAGTGGAGTTCTCCTGTTTTCAGCCTTTTTAAAGTATATGGAAACTCTTACCCAGAGCGACTCACAAAGTGCTTAGTGTTCAGAGTGTGTATCCTCACTAGTGCAAATCGGATCTAGTCCAATCTCCCCTTGAGCTTAGACACAGTCAGAACAAGGGCCAGTGATGATTCCTAGAAAGAGCTAAACATAGTAAATGTAATACACATCATCTAGTCAGTGCTATACCTAGAAGTTCCATCCATCCATCCATTATCCACCGCTTATCCGGGTCCGGGTCGCGGGGGAAGCAGTCGGAGCAAAGAAACCCAGACCTCCCTCTCCCCAGCCACCGACGCCAGCTCCTCCGGGGGTATACCGAGGCGTTCCCAGGCCAGTCGAGACATATAGTCTCTCCAGCGTGTTCTTGGTCTGCCCCGGGGCCTCCTCCCCGTTGGACATGCCCGGAACACCTCTCCAGGAAGGCGTCCAGGAGGCATCCAAACCAGATGCCCGAACCATCTCAACTGGCTCCTCTCGACGTGGAGGAGCAGCGGCTCCACTCCGAGTCTCTCCCGGATGTCCGAGCTCCTAACCCTGTCTCTAAGGGAGAGTCCAGACATCCTGCGGAGAAAACTCATTTCAGCCGCTTGTACCCGCGATCTCGTTCTTTCGGTCACTACCCAAAGCTCGTGACCATAGGTGAGGGTTGGGACGTAGATTGACCGGTAAATCGAGAGCTTTGCTTTTCTGCTCAGCTCTTTCTTCACCACAACGGACCGGTACAGAGCCCGCATTACTGCTGACGCTGCACCGATCCGCCTGTCTATCTCACGCTCCATCTTTCCCTCACTCGTGAACAAGACCCCGAGGTATTTAAACTCCTCCACTTGAGGCAGGATCTCACTTCCAACCTGGAGAGAGCACTCCACCCTTTTCCGACTGAGTACCATGGACTCGGACTTGGAGGTACTGATCCTCATCCCTACCGCTTCACACTCGGCTGCAAACTGGTCCAGCAAGAGCTGGAGGTCCCGGCTCGATGAAGCCAACAAGACCACATCATCTGCAAAAAGCAGACATGGGATCCTGAGACCACCAAACCGGACACCCTCCGCCACTTGGCTACGCCGAGAAATTCTGTCCATAAAAATTGTGAACAGAACCGGTGACAACGGGCAGCCCTGACGGAGTCCAACTCCGACTGGAAACCAGTCGGACTTACTGCCAGCCATACGAACCAGACTCCTGCTCTGTTTGTACAGGGACTGGATAGCTCGTAACAAAGAGCCCAGTACCCCATACTCCCTGAGCACCCCCCACAGAATACCCCGAGGGACACGGTCGAATGCCTTCTCCAGATCCACAAAACACATGTAGACTGGTTGAGCAAACTCCCATGCACCCTCCAGGATCCTAGCGAGGGTAAAGAGCTGGTCCTGTGTTCCACGACCGGGGCGGAATCCGCATTGTTCCTCCTGGATCCGAGGTTCAACTATCGGTCGGACTCTCTTCTCCAGTACCCCCGCATAGACCTTACCGGGGAGGCTGAGGAGTGTGATCCCCCTATAGTTGGAACACACCCTCCGATCCCCCTTTTTAAAAAGGGGAACCACCACCCCAGTCTGCCAGTCCAGAGGCACTGCCCCCGATGTCCACGCGATGTTGCAAAGACGTGTCAACCAGGACAGCCCCACAACATCCAGAGCCTTGAGGAACCCTGGGTGAACCTCATTCACCCCCGGGGCCCTACCGCCAAGGAGTTTCCCTACCACCTTGGCCACTTCAGCCCCAGTGATAGGCGAGCCCCCCCCGGGGTCCCCAAGCTCTGCTTCCTCTGCGGAAGACGTGCCGGTGGGATTGAGAAGATCCTCGAAGTATTCCTTCCACCGTCTGGTGACGTCCCCAGTCGAGGTCAACAGTTCCCCACCCCCACCATATACAGTGTTGGTGGAAAACTGCTTTCCCCTCCTGAGTCGCCTGACGGTTTGCCAGAAACTTCTCGGAGCCGACCGAAAGTCGTTTTCCATGTTCTCACCGAACTCCTCCCACACCCGAGTTTTTGCCTCAGCGACCGCCGAGGCTGCGAGCCGCTTGGCTCCTCGGTATCTGTCGGCTGCCTCCGGAGTCCCCTGAGCCAACCAGGCTCGATAGGACTCTTTCTTCAGCTTGACAGCCCCCCTCACCCGGGGTGTCCACCACCGAGTGCGGGGATTGCCACCCCGACAGGCACCGACAACCTTGCAGCCACAGCTCCGTTCAGCCGCCTCAACAATAGAGGTCCGGAACATGGCCCACTCGGACTCAATGTTACCAGCCTCCCCCGGGATGCAGTCGAAGCTCTGCCGGATGTGGGAGTTGAAGATCTTTCTGACAGGTTCCTCTGCCAAACGTTCCCAGCAAACCCTCAACACACGTTTGGGCCTGCCAGGTCTGTCCGGCATCCTCCCCCGCCATCTGATCCAACACACCACAAGGTAGTGATCAGTTGACAGCTCAGCGCCTCTCTTCACCCGAGTGTCCAGAACATATGGCCGCAGGTCAGATGATACGACTATAAAATTGATCATCGAAATGCGGCCTAGGGTGTCCTGATGCCAGGTGTACTTGTGGACACCCTTATGTTCGAACATGGTGTTCGTAATGGACAAACTGTGACGAGCACAGAAATCCAATAACTGAACACCACTCGGGTTCAGATCAGCGGGGCCGTTCCTCCCAATCACGCCCCTCCAGGTCTCACTGTCATTACCCACGTGAGCATTGAAGTCCCCCAGCAGAACAATGGAGTCCCCAGAATGAGTGTTTACCTAGAAGTTATATAAGTGTAATACAGTCTGTTACAGTGCGCACTTAGATTTGTGCTCACTCACAGTGGGTCACAGTGTAGTGTAAATAGCATGCACACATTGCAGTGGCATAAGCACTACATAGCGTAGTCAATGACAATTAATTATTATTTTATTAATAATTAATAATTTCATTCATTTTGATAAGCTCCGTGTTTGGGAGTCATTAAATAATATATAGTGTCTTTACCTGTCCAATTTTAGCTTGGACAAGTAGGCCATCTTCATATATTATATAGCAGAATTAGCTAGAATTTATTATTATTAATGAATTGTGCTCATTGACCCGCTGTAGGTTCTTGGCTTTGAAATTGAATCTGAACTAGAAGGAATAATTCTGTACAAGAAAAGTGCATACACAAATATCCAATGATTGTTTTTTTTCACACAACTGGTTTATTAATAATAATATCAAATAATGAATATTGATTATACATTCATATAATGAAAGGGATTACAGCGATACATGAGGGAACAGGGAGATTACTATATGAGGGAATTTCTCTATGATAACTACCCTAAATTCTAGAAATGCTATGTTTATCCCAGCAAGTATTCAGCACCAACCTCCTGAGCAATGAAAGAAATGAAATCATGTGACATTACGTATCCCGGGAGATGCTGGAGACTGTAGATAGCTGGGATCATTTCGCTGACGCGCTGTGCTTTCCAGCGCAGAGAGTGAGAATTGGATAGGATTGGAGCCTCTCTTGCTTCTGATTGGCTGCTTCCTGTACCTTGGTAGTGACATCACATAAAGTTTACGACCCTTGACAAGACAAAGACATGAAGACCATCCCTTTGTGAATGAATGTCCCAGGATTCTGAATCATACTTTTCAATATAAAAGATTATATGTTAACACAAAGTAATATCATTAAGACAACCATGGTTCACAATTATTAAGCAAATACACACATAATATGTGGCTACCTTGGTTCTACATAAATTCATATAAAACAAAAATGACTTTAAACACATGTAAATTAATCCCACCCATTTTGATTGTCCAAATGGAATTAATTTCAAACAGTTAAATATGCACATATGTAACTTCAAATTGTTTTAAACCAATGGGAATTAAGGTTTAATTCTATAGTTTGAGAAGTTCATTAAGCAGTTTTATACAAAGCATAAACTGATCCTCAGGAGTGTCTCCCAAAAGATTCTTATCTTGACCATGCGTGGACTTGGGTCATAAAAAAGGTCCCTGGAGAGTGGTTTACGAGCCAGCTCTGTGTTATCTGAAATTCCCATCTGGGCTTGTGTGGCTTGGAGATGTCTCTGAAAACTAGCAAAAGCTTGAATATTTAAAATCACATCTCAGAAAGTCAAAATTCTTATTAGAAATTAATACACATTTTTTATTATTATTATCGTTACACTTATATAGCGCCTTTCTAGACACCCAAGGACGCTTTACAATCTACACTGCTCAGAACGCTCAATTCACACACACTGGCGAGAAGCGGCAGCCAAACGCGCACAGCGTACTCTCGACCAGAAACGACCGTCCACCTGGAGGACTGCATCGGGCACTAGGGTTTAACCCAGGACAGAGCGCCAATCCATATCTGGGCTCACACATACAGACATTCATTCACACACCAGGACAGTAATTAGAGAAGCCAATTCACCTACCCTCCATGTTTTTGGACTGTGGGAGGAAGCCGGAGCCCCCGGAGGAAACCCACGCAGACACGGGGAGAACATGGAAACTCCACCCAGATGGGACTTGAACCCAAGATCCCAGCGCTGGGAGGCGAACGTGCTAACCACCAAGCCACCGTGCCGCCGACATTCATCATATCACATTACAACAGAGAGATGGGTCTTCAGTCTGCATGTGAAGACCATGAGAGAGTCTGTTGTTGGAAGCCAGTGGAAGTTTGTTCCACCATCTGGGCACCAGGACGTCAGTCCTTCATGTGATTTTAGGGACGGTGGATCGAGTCGAGCTCAAGGTCCAGCTCAATTCTTGATCATTGCTGTAAGGCAGGGAGGAGCTGCTCCGTTCTTGGCTTTGTAGGCAGCATGAGAGTTTTTAACCGGATGAGGACAGCTAGAGGAAGCCTTTGAAGAGAGCAGCAGCAGTGGAGTGACGTGGATGGATTTTGGAAGGTTGAAGACAAGCCATACAGCTGCATTCTGAATCAGCTAAAGAAGCTAGATACCCGCAGAGGAAGACCAGCCAGGAGTGAATTGCAGTAGTCAAGCCTTGAATTGACTAGAGACTAGACTAGCACCTGGGCATCCTCCTCAGTCAGAAAGGGTCAAATTAGCCAGATATTGTACAGTAGGAATCTGCGTGACTGGGTCAGGTTCGCAATATGTGTTGCAAAAGATAACTGGCCGTCCAGAATCACACCAAGGCTACTTTCATATTCAAACGCAGCAATCGAGGAGTTCTCAAAGGAGAGCAAGTTCTTGGTGAGGATCAGCCTTTTGAGGGATGAACAGCAGCTCAGTCTTGCTATGATTGAGCTTCATGTGGTGAGCTGTCAGTCAGACATGATGAGATGTGACTGCAAACCTGAGTGTCAGAAGGTGGGAAGGAAAGCATTAGTTGAGTGTCATCAGCCTAACAGTGGTAAGAGAAACCATGTGAGGTAATTATATCACCAAGAAAACAGGTATACAATGAAATGAGGAGAGGAACCAGCACAGAGCCTTGAGGGACACCAGTGGAGAGCCTGCATAGAGTGGAAGTAGCTCCATTCCATGTTACGTGGTAAGAGCTGGGTTCTCTTGCCTGACCAGTGGAAGCTTTTTTCGCAGGACAAATTTCCCCGTTCTTTACCATGACCCTACTAACCTCTGTGTTTTTATTTGTTCCCTTTGTCTGGCTTTCTTTCTCCTGTCTCTCTCTCATGCTTTGAGATGTCCTGCTGATCTCCAGGTGTTGCCCTGATCCAGCCCCTGTGTCCTGTACAAGATCCTGGCCTTGTCTCATCTACACTATCATGCTTGGCCATGCTGTTTTATCTCAGATTAACTCTGCACCTAATTTTAACTCACACTGAATCCCTGATCACCTCCTCCTTCATCAGACTCATACATCACTAATATCATCATCCTCACCATTTTCATTTCTGCTTCTCCATCATCACTAATATACTACATTTATATTACTATAACCCCTTCATCGGTCATTTCACTTTTACTTCTGTTCTCTGTTGTGTCTCCGGTGTCGACCCGAGGAGGATGGGTTCCCCGTATGAGTCTTGGTTCCTTCCAAGGTTTCTTCCTCGTGTGCTGAGGGAGTTTTTCCTTGCCACTGTTGCCCCTGGCTTGCTCATAGGAGGCTTGGACCCGGATCTCTGTAAAGCTGCTTTGTGACGACTTTTTGTTGTGAAAAGCGCTATATAAATAAAATTTGATTGATTGATTGATTGATTGAAGAGCGATGATAAGACTCAAAACATTTCAATGTCAAAACAGTGATTCCGAGGTTGCTGAGGATCGACAGGAGGATCTTGTGGTTGACCATGTCAAAAGCTGCAGAAAGGTCCAGAAGAATCAGAACTGATGACAGTTTGGTTGATCTTTCTGCCTGGAGCTCCTCAGTTACTGCTACAAGGACAATTTAAGTTGAGTGTGCCGGTTTGAAGCCAGACTGGTTGGGAACCTGGAGCTGGTTCTGGGTGAGAAAGAGGGACAGTTGATTATAGAGCACACGTTAAGAATTTTAGAGAGAAATGGAAGGAGTGATACCAGTCTGTAGCTCCTGAAGGTACTACAGGTACTGTAGGTACTGAAGTCCAGAGTGGGTTTCTTCAGGATGGGAGAGACCCTGGCGATCTTGAAGGCCGATGGAACTTGACCAGAAAACAAGGAACTGTTTATGATGAATGTGATGAAGGGCAGCAGGTCCATGGAGATTGACTGGGCCAGTGTCAAGGGGATGGGGTCCAGTGGGAAGGTCATTGGCCTGCTGGACTTGAGTAGCTGTAGTATGTCATCTGTGGAAATGGAGGAAAAGCAGGTTAAAGAATTAACAGCGTGAGAACAACTAGTAGAGGGAGGAGGGATAGAGGAAAAGACTGGCATGTTTTATTAACCTTAATAACCTCAAAGAAGGTGATAAAATCCTCCAGGGTGAGGGAAGAGGGTGGTGGAGGAGGGGAGAAAACCCTGAACCCTTTGTTCACATAAATAGTGTATGTGTAATTTCCAGAATTCTGCTGAGCTACAGTGAGCTACTTCAGCATTATTGATAAGTTTTCTCAGGCTTCACAGAGAAACACAAGTCAAAATTAAATCAATGTTTTAGCCATTTATCTCCATCATTCCTCCCTTTCGTGACTTAGGGTCACAGACCTATTGATAACCTTTCCATAAGTGATTAAAACTTAAAATGTGACACCATGTAAAACCTAATAATCAGGTGTCTTTAACATGTCAAATAACACATTGTGACAGTTTGTGTGATGAGAGGTTTTAGGCTGAAACAACTGTCAGCAAACAAGTGTACATTCCAAAGCCAACTAGCAGTCTGGTGAACTGTGTAATAATAACAATTCTTCTAGAGATATGGGCAACACAGGCTGTGTCTTCAGGAGAAGTAGGCACTGTCACAAGCAACAGGGTCAAAATAACCACTAGCAAACATTTTACAAGTCTAAAAGTCATGCCAGTCACTAAGACATTTTTGCCAAAGCCCCAATCGCATGGGGGCTCTTCCTCCTGCAATGGATCACAGCATAAGCAGCATCTGCTTAGCCCCTGCCGATATATAAAGTATCATTCAACAGTAAGCCAGACTATGAGAAACACAAAAGTAGGATTTAGTTTCTAAATTAAACATGCCTCTCATGACACAGACCCATACATGTGTACAACCAATCAAAGCAGCAAAAAGAAAAGATAAATGTGATTAGATGGAGTACATAAGTGAGACATAAGTAAATTAGTACAGGTAATAAAAAGCATGAACAAGTATACAGGCAGTAATTGATGATGGTTGAGTTGTGGTTGTTGGGTTTTTCCCCACATTTGCTTGTTTTTTTCCTGAAGTTGAAGTATCTTATAAAGTCTTCTGACTCATGGATTATAAAGAGGCGTGTTGCAGGTCAGGAGAGGTTACTAGCACTTCACTTGACCTGGATCTGTTGTCCTCAGTAGTCAGACAACAATACAAATTACACAGACATTGTTTGATCAGGTCAAGTCAGGTTCTGCCATGACGGAATACAGTCCAGGAGGTATTTGAAATGATACAGATTTGTCAGTTACTCTGCTAATCTCAACAGAAAATAATGTAGAAAGCTAAGTAACAGTTAATGATGTGCTTATATATATATATATATATAATTTATTTTTTTTAATGTTCTCATGCTTTACCAACTGTCTTGGAAATATATTCAATAATAATCCTAATGTAAAAACAAATATATTTTTCAAACTGAAACTATAGTGAATGTTATGATACCTTGATCTGCTGTAATGGCTGAAGTTCCACCCCCTCTTTCATTCAGTCCCAGGCATCCCCTCATGATGCAGACACAGCTTCATGCACACAACGAATGATGGATTTTCTGTATTTGGGCATTTGTAGGGCAGGTTCCATCAGTGCAACCACACCCAAAAAAGATGAGCGGAGGTCAGTGCAGCACAGCACTGGCCTCCTTTGTACTTATCAGTGAATCCGTAATCTGTAACAACTCTACATTCTAAATATATTTTAAAAGGCAAACGCCACAGGTCAGTTGTGTAAATATTTCCCAATGCTTTACAACTTTTTACAAGTACTAAGTAAAAGTTGTCATATACTTCCACATATAATTTACTGGATTTAATTCAAGATAGTTTTTGCCCATCTTTGCTGGTTTATATATTGTGAAACCCCTCTAGAAAAGATTACAAATGTGTTTTTTGGAATATGTATTTATTCATATACCCAAATATTACCAGCAAAATTTAAATATTCCTTTTATACCCATCTATGAATCTTTTTACTTGTTACTAACCTTTCACTGTAGTCACTGTAGTCTAAATCTGATGTTACCCACCTCAATCATTTATATTCTTTCCTTATTTCTGCTGAGCTACAGTGGGCTTCTTCAGCATTATTGATAAGTTTTCTCAGACCTCACAGAGCACACAGGTCAACTCAGAGAGAACCAGCACTATTTCATAATTAATTATAGTATTTTATATTAAACATCATTATTCTTTTGTGTATTTCCATATTTCATATTTAGGTGAAAGTTTTAGCCATTTAGCTCTATCATTGCCTTACACTCAGATCAGTGTTTACTCTGCCCCAAACACTTGCGCCGTTGTGTCTTCACCAATTGCCAACCCAGCGTAGAGGGGCTCAGTGAATGTGGTGGTGAGTGTGTGTAAATGTGTGAGTGTGTCTGTGTTGGGTGGGATTGTGTAGAAGGATAGAGTGCCCCCCTCCCAGTCCAGATACACCCCCACTCTCTTAGAGGGAGATTCAGAGGGAGTAGTCGAAGTGGTCTGATTATTGTGGAACACAAAGGAATTGTTCCCATGGCCAAACAGGCTCCAGGAGTTTTTACTGGATCCAAACACAGTCTCAATTTCGCTTCCTTTCCTCTGGGTTCCTCTGTGAGCCTCTGAGATATAAACACCATTCCCGCTCCACTCCACCTCCCAGTAACAGCGTCCAGTGAAACTCTTCACGCTCAGAACCTGAGCCACATTATCAAATCTATCTGGATGATCTGGATACTCTACTTTCTTCTGCACCCACTCCACCTTGTTGTTTCCCTCTGACAGAGAGAGATAAGTATTCGCAGTGTTTGGATCCAGAGTGACATCACATGCATCTACACACACAATAAACACACATTAGAGATCACGCCATCACACACACACAATAAACACACATTAGAGACCACACCATCACACACACACACACACACACACACACACATTTACACACAAAATAAACACACACAATTACATTCCATCATGTCCAAATAATTGGAGACCAATAATAGTCACATTTGAGCATTACAAGCAAAAAGAGGTGTTCAAAACTAGCTGTAAAACAGTAGGCTAAAGTTCTGGGGCCATCCACTTGACATTGAACTGACAGTGGCCCGTTCCCTAAAATGACTTTAATGTTCCTGAGGGAAACTGTTCACAGTTCAACAGAGATGTGTTTGGACCTCATTTCTTAGCAGTTATTGGTCTGTTCTGGACCAGAGAACTAACTACATATAAACTTAAGTTATGCCCATATTTCCATTTATTCCTGAGAGTCATTCGCAACTGAGAGCCATTACGATGTGAACATCACACGGTAAGTGTGTGTATTTGCCTGTGAGAGAGAGATACACTGGAAAAATTAAGAATTGGCATTTGTTTGTGCTAAGAAAATAAATTAAGTTATATGAATTGATGAATTCATCTTCTGCGCCTTCTAACTTCAGTAGCTGTGTCTAAATTCAGGGGCTGCATCCATCGAAGGGCACATTTGTAGACTGATTACGTCACAATGGCGTGACTAGACTGTCCCATTTCGGAGTATCCTTCACATGCGGCCGACAAATGTGTCCTTCTTTTCCCAAAAAACAAAGGATGCAACAAGACTTCATAGTTCATTGTGTGCTGTGGGGATTCCAGCATACTGCAGCATCAGCAGATGAGCAAACAGGGTTTTAAATGTACTATACTTTACATCAAATCATTACTGACACAAAAGGAGCAAAGGGCAGTTTATTAAACTGCAGGAAAATATAGTGTTTATCTATAAGTTTATTCATTCATTCATTCTCTGTAACCCTTATCTAGTTCAGAATCATTGGGCACAAGGCAGGAACACACACTGGAGGGGGTGCCAGTCCTTCACAAGGCAACACACACACTCACACCTATGGACACTTTTGAGTCACCTACCAACGTGTGTTATTGGACCCTGAACCAGTACGACCCTGAACTGGATAAGGATTACAGACAATGAATTAATTCATTCACTTAATTAAAGTTATGGCACAGGAGCGAACAGGAGTGGCTTCTAGTGATGGGAACAGCAGTCAAACAGGAAATCCACCCTAGAGTAGACTGTCCCATTTCAGTTTAGACTTTGAAATATACTGAGCACCATCATTGGAAGGATGCAGCCCCTGAATTGAGATGCAGCTCATGTTTTATTCAGTCAATTTTGGAGGAATGCTTGAAAATGTGTGTATGTATTTTACAAAAAAAACATGTCTTCTAATATCTCAGTAGACTATGTGTTTGGCTAAATTCTGCTTATGGTCACAACACTTGAAATTAATGTGCAATACAATATGCAATGCAATAGCCATCGAATTAAGCAAAATTCTGTCCCTTAGTACAATTTTCTTCACATGGCAAAGGTTTATAGTTTAACTCCTAGTAATGTTTACATCACATTTGAAAAGTGTATGGTTTAACCATTAGTAACGTTTACTCCACATTGTACATGTTTATAGTTTTATCATCAGAAATGTTTATTTCACATTGTAAAAATTCATAGTTTGTCCCTCAGTAATGTTTATTCCACATTGTAAATGTTTATAGTTTAATCCTCAGTAACATTTACTTCACATTGTAAATGTACATAGTTTAACCCTTGGTAACATTTACATCTCATTGTAAAAGTTTATTGTTTAACCCTTAGTAATGTAGGCTCAGTTTAGGCCTATCTACTAAAATGAAAGTATCTCTGTGGACTATGTCCATGCCAATGGCAGGTATTCCCTGTGAATTCTAAAGTGAAGGGTGTGAAGCGAAAATGCAAATTAACACCATTTATTGATTAATCTTGATTAATTCTTACTAAATTATGTAGGCCTTAGTGTGCAGCTTAGTGTGTGGACCTGAAGGGACTTGTTACATTGTGTTACTGCAACCCAGGAGATAGCGGAGACTGTGGGAAGAGGCTGCTGAGATAAGAAGGGAGACTAGATAGAGTGGAAGAAAGGCAGTCAACAAATTGAAGGCTTCCCTCACCGTCTGCATCCATTTTTCCTGACAGTAATAAAATAGGAGATAACGAGGCACCAATAAGGGTGTTTGGTTTGATGGAACGAGACGTGATGTAATAACGCCCAAATGGCACACACGATGGTGTATGTGACTGGGGTCATATATATACTGCATGATTAGTTTCAATAAAGCAAGAGATTGAGAGAATGCTTGACTCTGTGTCTTTGTTTCTCTGATTTCTCCTCAGGCCTGAGAATTGGTCTTCCTTCCTGGTTGCACTTATACAATTGCCATAACAAAGGGCCTTTCCTCAAATAAACTTCTGCTAAACACTGTCAGCGTCCCTCTGTGTAGGTAGCAGGCTTATGTGTGTGTGTGTGTGTGTCAGATAACAGTGTGCTGGCACATACTGACTTTCAGTTCCCTTCCTCCCCGAACTGAGTAGAGAAAACTGAAACTAGTTGAAACCCGTCTGGAGGGGAACTCTGGGACCAGAATGTGTCAGAATATCACAAATAGTTAGAGACAGAGTGAGCATCTGCATAATGTAACTTTGCTCATGGCCATAAGAGATAATGGAAGGATAGTTGTTGTATAATTAGGGAGGGGCTAGAGGTGTAAAGGCTTTTTGGAGAAACTGTTTCATAGGAGAAGAAGAATGAAAGAGAGGATTCTAGGCATTGCATTTTCTCTCCAAATAAATTCACTACTCATTTGATCCTGACCCAGAGAAGCAGTTATTTTTTTTTTCTGTCACAATTTTCAACCACAAGTAGTTGTAAGGTGATAGCTTACCCAGGGATGGGTTGAGGCCAGAAAACGAAATTCAACTAAAAGGACTTCCCAAATTAAAGAAGGAAAAGACAACTAAACAGACAAAGATGCCAAACCAAAAGATCTAAGAAAAGAAGAAAAGCAATAAGCTTAGAAACATGAGAATTTTTTTTTTTTTTTTTTTAAATAAGAGATGAAAGGCTCAAGAAGAGTTCACAGGAAAGAGACCAAGAAGAACACTCTAGGGACTATACCAAAATTACCGGCAAGGCTTGTATAGCACTCTTGAAAAGAGAAACCTGAGCAGTGAGGTGCATGTTGGCTTTCCTTAAGTAGGAGAGAAACGGGTGCTGCTGATTTCTCCTAATTAACAGCTGCGGAGGCACTTCTACACATCCAGGAGAGCTTTGCTCTGGAAAGTGAAGAGGATTTCAGCTCGTCTGATGAAAGCGGGGAGGACAGTGACGAAGAAAGATTTATTCTGGGATGCGGATTGATCCGAAGGAGGGTTTTTGTGATAGGTAAGTGAAATATTTCCTTTCAAATGAAACAAACCCACGCTTCACGCTTACTGTGTACACTCCGCGAATTCCGGGTAAATTAAAATAAAGAATAAATTAAATAAGTATTACTTTGTATATGAAAGCATAAATGAATGTAAAAAAACATGTAAGATGTATAATTATGTAAGAACGAGTTCATTCATGCTTATGTAAATACACTGAACGCTGCTGTTGTGTAAACGGCACATTCAAATGTAGCCTGTTGCTAATCTGAGTGTGAATGGCATGTTGTACATTAGTATGCGAGGCTCCAGTACCATAAGTGTGGCTTATTGTCATACTATAATGTGTAAATGGCTGTATATGTTTAGCCTAGTGTGGTAATGTCATGTGTAAATGGCCTGTGTGAATGTGATAGTGTCATCCTATGTAGCTTGTTATGCTATGTACTGCTATGTAAATCTCTGTAACTGCTCAGAAGACAATTACTAGGCTATGCATAAGTCATATGTATGTACTGTATTTGAAATACAAGTAATTAGTTGTAGTGACTGTTGGCATGTATAGATAATCTCTAAACTTCTAAGTTTAGAGTAAATTTAATCAAAATATAGATGTATGACACTCTTACTGATTCAACATTGTTGTTGCAGAGATAGTTCTGAAAAATGCATGTGTAACACTTTGAGAAAAAATAATTTCAGATGCGTACAATTTGTAAAACAATCAAGTCATGTCAGACTACACCAGAGTGTCTGAAAACCCCTCAGACTCCAGGGGGTTAATCTGGGCACAGAGGGGTATTATGCTCTGTTCATGAGGGTGAATTATAGATCTTATTGTAATTGTTTTTTTTTTTTTTTTTGACTGATTGACTGACTGTTTCACAAAAAAAATACTGGATTTTAAATAAAGGACTGTAAGGTCTCTCTCTCTCTCTCTCTTCCTCTCTCTCTCTCTCTCTCTCTTCCTCCCTCTCTCTCTCTCTCTTCTTCTTCTCTCCCTCTCTCTTCCTCCCTTCCTCTCTCGAGAGTCACCTAATATTTACTAACCCTGCTTTGCTCTTTTATCCTTAGACTCCTACATCAAACAGAGGACATACCTCACCCTCATCAGTCCACACCCTCAACCTTTCACCGTCATCCTTTAGAACTGCGAGATATACACTGTTTTACTTCAAATATATACAGACACCAGCCCCATGTTCTTCTGTCTCAGTCTTTTACTTCAAATATATACAGACACCAGCCCCGTGTTCCCTTCAGTCTTTTACTTCAAATATATACAGACACCAGCCCCGTGTTCCTCTCAGTCTTTTACTTCAAATATATACAGACACCAGCCCCGTGTTCCTCTCAGTCTTTTACTTCAAATATATACAGACACCAGCCCCGTGTTCCCTTCAGTCTTTTACTTCAAATATATACAGACACCAGCCCCGTGTTCCTCTCAGTCTTTTACTTCAAATATATACAGACACCAGCCCCGTGTTCCTCTCAGTCTTTTACTTCAAATATATACAGACACCAGCCCCGTGTTCCCCTCAGTCTTTTACTTCAAATATATACAGACACCAGCCCCGTGTTCCCTTCAGTCTTTTACTTCAAATATATACAGACACCAGCCCCGTGTTCCTCTCAGTCTTTTACTTCAAATATATACAGACACCAGCCCCGTGTTCCCTTCAGTCTTTTACTTCAAATATATACAGACACCAGACACGTGTTCCCCTCAGTCTTTTACTTCAAATATATACAGACACCAGCCCCGTGTTCCCCTCAGTCTTTTACTTCAAATATATACAGACACCAGCCCCGTGTTCCTCTCTGTCTTTTACTTCAAATATATACAGACACCAGCCCCGTGTTCCCCTCAGTCTTTTACTTCAAATATATACAGACACCAGCCCCGTGTTCCTCTCAGTCTTTTACTTCAAATATATACAGACACCAGCCCCGAGTTCCTCTCAGTCTTTTACTTCAAATATATACAGACACCAGCCCCGTGTTCCCCTCAGTCTTTTACTTCAAATATATACAGACACCAGCCCCGTGTTCCTCTCGGTCTTTTACTTCAAATATATACAGACACCAGCCCCGTGTTCCTCGGTCTTTTACTTCAAATATATACAGACACCAGCCCCGTGTTCCTCTCTGTCTTTTACTTCAAATATATACAGACACCAGCCCCGTGTTCCCCTCAGTCTTTTACTTCAAATATATACAGACACCAGCCCCGTGTTCCCCTCAGTCTTTTACTTCAAATATATACAGACACCAGCCCCATGTTCTTCTGTCTCAGTCTTTTACTTCAAATATATACAGACACCAGCCCCGAGTTCCTCTCAGTCTTTTACTTCAAATATATACAGACACCAGCCCCGTGTTCCCCTCAGTCTTTTACTTCAAATATATACAGACACCAGCCCCGTGTTCCTCTCAGTCTTTTACTTCAAATATATACAGACACCAGCCCCGTGTTCCTCTCTGTCTTTTACTTCAAATATATACAGACACCAGCCCCGTGTTCCCCTCAGTCTTTTACTTCAAATATATACAGACACCAGCCCCGTGTTCCTCTCTGTCTTTTACTTCAAATATATACAGACACCAGCCCCGAGTTCCTCTCAGTCTTTTACTTCAAATATATACAGACACCAGCCCCGTGTTCCCCTCAGTCTTTTACTTCAAATATATACAGACACCAGCCCCGTGTTCCTCTCGGTCTTTTACTTCAAATATATACAGACACCAGCCCCGTGTTCCTCTGTCTTTTACTTCAAATATATACAGACACCAGCCCCGTGTTCCTCTCTGTCTTTTACTTCAAATATATACAGACACCAGCCCCGTGTTCCCCTCAGTCTTTTACTTCAAATATATACAGACACCAGCCCCGTGTTCCCCTCAGTCTTTTACTTCAAATATATACAGACACCAGCCCCATGTTCTTCTGTCTCAGTCTTTTACTTCAAATATATACAGACACCAGCCCCGAGTTCCTCTCAGTCTTTTACTTCAAATATATACAGACACCAGCCCCGTGTTCCCCTCAGTCTTTTACTTCAAATATATAGGCAAGGCAAGGCAAGGCAAGGCAAGGCAAGTTTATTTATAGAGCACCTTTCATACAGAAGCAATTCAAAGTGCTTTACAGAAAAAGAAATTACATTAAAAGCCAGAGTAAAATCATAAATTCCAATAAGACAATTACATAAAAAGAGTAAAATGATTAAAATGATTAAAACAATTTAAAATGACAATAAATGAAAAGAAATAAAAGAAATAAAATGCCGTTACAGAAAAGTGCAGAATATTTTAAACTGAGCTGTAAGCCTGCTCAAACAAGAGAGTTTTAAGTCTTGATTTAAATGTGTCTAACGTTGGGGCACTTCTAATATTCTCAGACAGCTGGTTCCATTTAAAAGTGGCATAGTAGCTAAATGCTGCCTCTCCATGTTTAGTTTTGACCCGAGGCAGGACTAACTGACTAGTTCCTAAAGATCTGAGATCTCTGCTCGGCTCATATCTCTGTAGCAGATCTGATAAATACGCTGGTCCTACCCCATTGAGACATTTATAAACCAGTAATAACACCTTAAAGTCTATTCTATAACAGACTGGTATCCAGTGTAAGGATTTGAGGATGGGGGTGATATGATCTCTTCTTTTGCTCCGAGTGAGAACTCTGGCAGCTGCATTTTGAATCAGCTGAAGCTGTTTAATGGTCTTTTTTGGAAGTCCAGCTAAGAGACCATTACAGTAATCAATCCTGCTAGAAATAAAAGCATGGATAAGTTTCTCTAGGTCTGGTTTAGTCAGAAAATCTCTAATCTTACTGATGTTCTTAAGATGGTAAAATGCTGATCTAGTAACCGCTTTAATATGACTACTAAAACTGAGATCTGAGTCCATTGATACACCAAGGTTGCGAGCCAGTTCTTTAGATTTGAGGGCTCTCGAGTCCAGATACGTAGCCAATCTTTGTCTCTCAGTGCTATTCCCAAATAGTATAATCTCAGTTTTATCTTTATTCAGCTGCAGAAAATTGTGTCCCATCCAGTTTGTGATGTGTTCAAGGCACTTGCTTAATAAGTCAACTGGGCCAGAGTCGTTTGGGGACAGGGCCATGTAAATCTGAGTATCATCTGCATAGCTGTGATAGGACAGCCCATAGTTCTGTAGAATCTGGCCAAGAGGAAGCATATATAAATTAAATAAAAGTGGACCAAGAATAGAGCCCTGGGGGACACCACAGGTTACTGGCATGTTCTCTGAAATATTATTTTCTATTTCTACAAAGTAGTTCCTGCCTTCCAGGTAAGAAATGAACCACTTCAGGACTGTTCCTGAGAGTCCAACCCAGTTTGCGAGTCTATCTATAAGAATCTTATGGTCAATGGTATCAAAGGCAGCACTAAGGTCAAGAAGTAATAGAAGAGATACCTTTCCAGCCTCTGTATTTAAGCGGATGTCATTAATTACCTTGATTAGAGCAGTCTCAGTGCTGTGATTAGACCGGAACCCGGACTGGAATTTGTCTAGGCTACTGTTTATGGACAAGAAACCAGTGATTTGCCTGAAAACTATTTTCTCAATGATTTTGCCCATGAACGGTAGATTAGAAATTGGCCTGTAGTTACTTATCAGAGAAGATTCTAAATTTTTCTTTTTTAGAAGAGGCTTTACAACTGCAGTTTTTAGTGAGCTCGGAAAAACCCCCGACATGAGTGAGGTGTTTACAATGTGGAGTATGTCTGGTGCTATAGTGTGAAACACACTCTTTAAAAAATTGGTTGGTAGTGTGTCAAGACTGCAAGTGGATGATTTGAGATGATTAACTGTGTCAGTTAAAATATTACTATCAACAGTACTGAACTCTGACATTTTAACTAAGGAGTTTTTATGAGGTGATGGAGAGGGTACAGACTCATTGTTGGATATAGATGTACTAATCGCTTGTCTGATATTCTGGATTTTAGTGTTAAAAAAGAATGCAAACTCATTACATCTCTCAGTTGATACTAATTCAGGGGCCATTGGTGTGGGTGAGTTAGTAAGTCTGTCGACCACGGTGAAGAGGATTTTGCTGTTGTTAGTGTTATTGTTGATGATACTAGAGAAATAGGATTGTCGTGTTTTGCATATTGTCGCGTTGTATTGACGTAGCCTATCTTTGTAGATTTCTTTGTGAATATGAAGACTTGTTTTACGCCATCTGCGTTCTGCCTTGCGACACTCCCTCTTTTGGATTTGAACAACAGAAGCATTTCTCCATGGTGCTTTCTGTTTGCAAGACAAGGCCTTCATTTTAACTGGCGCAATCTCATCCATTACACTGACAATTTTTGTATTAAAACTATTCAGCAAATCATCAACAGAGTTGGATCGTTCACATGGTGTAGTGCACAATTTACTCATGAAAAGTGTAGCTGTGCAGTCCTTTATAATCCTTTTCTTGACACAAACTCTTCTATCTCTGATGACTGGTGAGGCCCACATATCAAAGAACACACAGTAGTGATCTGACAGTGCGACGTCCTTCACAGTCACTGATATGTTGAGACTCTTTGAGATAACAATATCCAGCGTGTGACCATGACAATGAGTACTCCCTGTAACATGCTGTGAAAGACCAAAAGAGTCCAATATGGCAAGTAGTTCCTTGGCAAAACAGTCCTTGGGATTGTCGATATGTATGTTAAAGTCACCAGCAATAACAAAATGGTCAAAGTCTGTAGAAATAAAGGACAGCATCTCTGTAAATTCATCAATAAAATTAGCGCTGTACTTCGGAGGCCTGTAGACAGTTACTAGTAATATCTGTGGTGTCCCTTTCAAAACTACACAGAGATTCTCAAATGTTGTGAAGTCTCCAAATGATAACTGCTTGCACTGAAAAGAACCATGGAACAAAGCAGCTAGACCTCCACCTTTTCTGCTGGCACGAGATGCATTTAAAAAATGAAAATCTGGAGGAGCCGACTCCAATAAAACAGTTGCAGCACTACATTCATTTAGCCAAGTCTCAGTTAAAAGTATAAAATCAAGCCCATGTGCTGTAATAAAATCATTAATTAAGTGTGATTTGTTTGTGAGAGATCTGATATTTAGAAGAGCTAACTTAGTAACTTGTGCACTTTGCCACAGAATCTCTGTTTCACATTTTATTTGCTGTAGATTGGCTACATTCACAGAATCTGACCTGAACTCTCTGTTCTTTCTCTCTCTGATAAGTACTGGAATGGGAGAGATTACAGGCATCAAAGGTCCAAGCTTGTTTTGAAAACATGTACTGCTGACATCATCACTGCAGCAGCCAGGACCCGAAAAACATCACTTTTCTTTGCCCTTATCAGCTGACGAAGCTGTGTGAAGCTCCTGCTGGCGATGGGGCCGTGAGCGAAGCTGCCTTTCCGGGGGTTGAGGAGCTTGTCTTTTCCGTTGAGGTGCTCTAGGTGGTGATGGAGTGTGATTATTCTTAGGGGACAGTCTGGGGGACTGCAGTGGAGAAGTGGCAGTAGATGATGGTGGAGTAGAAGCTGGGGTGGTTCTTCTTTGCACCTGAGGGCTGGCTGACAGGGAAAGTGACAGCCTTGTCCCAGCCGAAACCAGCTTCTCCATGGCTGCTGGGAGGTTCAGGTGGGGTGATGTGGGGGGGGAGATAGAGGACAAGGAGGATTCCTCTTGGGGTTTTGGTGTCTCTGGCAGCTGATAGAGTTGGTCATTGCCACTCATGTCCAGTGTCTGCTGCTCCCTCAGGTCGTCCTCAGTGGAGAGAGGATGTTCCGGCTCTGACATGGTGTCATCAGCTTGTACAGGAGAGTCCCTGGATGTTGATGCTGATGCGCCACCCCCAAGAGAAGTAGATAGATTGCACACTGAGAAAATGAGATTGTCTGTCAGAAGTTTAACACCCCTCTTGTTTGTGTGCAGTCCGTCTCTCCTAAAAAGTTCTCTCTTCCCAAAAAACAAGTTAAAATTGTCAATGAAGTTCAGTCCATTTGACCTGCAGCTGTTCTGTAGCCATGTGTTTAATCCCAGTAACCTTGAGAACATATTGGTGCCTCCTGCAGGTAGAGGTCCACTGATGAAAAATTGTATGTTGAACCTACTGAGTGTGTTAATGAGGTCATTAAAGTCTCTTTTTAAAACTTCAGACTCCTGCTTGATAGTGTCATTCTTTCCAACGTGTACAATAATCCTCTTCACATTGGTGTACTCAGCCAGTACAGCTGGAAACTTTGCAGTAAGTTCAGGCACGGTGATGTTTGGCTCGCATCTCACTATGAGTTTTGGGTTTGTTACCCCATTAACAGTGTCATCTCCAAAGATCAGGGTGTCTGCAGTAGGTTTGTTAGAGTTTTGAGACTGACTGACACTTCTGGCACTTTCTGTGCTGTGTTCACTGCGTTTGTGATTCTCACGAAGGGCATGCAGTGGTTCAAACCTGTTTTTCAGCTGCAGTGAATAAGACCGGTTTTCTGGTTTGGGTCTGTGCTGTGCTCTCTCAGCAGCAGTGTTAGGTTTAGCAGCTGAAATCCCTGGACCAGCTGTGGTACCAGGAGTAGAGGACGAGACTACAGAGCTATACAAAGCACGGCGCTTGGGTCTAGCTTCAATCTGCACCCATTGCCCGTCTCTAGTTGTACTCACAGCAGTGTTGCCATTTACTCGATCCTCTGGTCTAGATCTGTGTCCCTCCACTGTCCGCTGCTCCGTTAGGTCCTCAGCCCACTGTCTGCTGCCCGTACTCCCACTCACTGTTACTCCTCGCGCAGGTCCGACATGCCAGTCCTTAAACTCTGATAACAGGTTCCGAAAATCCCTTTCCAAAGCTGACATTCTCTGTAGAAGTCCGTAGCAATTCTGACAGCACATGTGTTGAACAAAATGAAGAGGCATTTCACAAGTTTCTTCTACTGTAGCCTGATGAAATATCCTGGTTGTTGGAACAGTCCTGGTTCTTAGAGCAATCACACTACTTTAAAAAGTATCAAAAGCAGAAAATATCCAGTTTTGGCTTCGTAGTGCTGCTGATATGTGTATATTTAAAAGCTCAGATACTCTATCACAGGAAAAACAAGTCGGTTTTGAAAAAATAAAAGGAAAGAAATAGAAGATAGCAGAGCTAAGCAGCAAAGCGTCTGAACGGCAAGGAAGCAGGAAGCAAGGGACACCAGCCATATACAGACACCAGCCCTGTGTTCCCCTCAGTCTTTTACTTCAAATATATACAGACACCAGCCCCGTGTTCCCCTCAGTCTTATACTTCAAATATATACAGACACCAGCCCCATGTTCCTCTCAGTCTTTTACTTCAAATATATACAGACACCAGCCCCGTGTTCCCCTCAGTCTTTTACTTCAAATATATACAGACACCAGCCCCGTGTTCCCCTCAGTCTTTTACTTCAAATATATACAGACACCAGCCCCATGTTCTTCTGTCTCAGTCTTTTACTTCAAATATATACAGACACCAGCCCCGAGTTCCTCTCAGTCTTTTACTTCAAATATATACAGACACCAGCCCCGTGTTCCCCTCAGTCTTTTACTTCAAATATATACAGACACCAGCCCCGTGTTCCCCTCAGTCTTTTACTTCAAATATATACAGACACCAGCCCCGTGTTCCTCTCAGTCTTTTACTTCAAATATATACAGACACCAGCCCCGTGTTCCTCTCTGTCTTTTACTTCAAATATATACAGACACCAGCCCCGTGTTCCCCTCAGTCTTTTACTTCAAATATATACAGACACCAGCCCCGTGTTCCTCTCAGTCTTTTACTTCAAATATATACAGACACCAGCCCCGTGTTCCCCTCAGTCTTTTACTTCAAATATATACAGACACCAGCCCCGAGTTCCTCTCAGTCTTTTACTTCAAATATATACAGACACCAGCCCCGAGTTCCTCTCAGTCTTTTACTTCAAATATATACAGACACCAGCCCCGTGTTCCCCTCAGTCTTTTACTTCAAATATATACAGACACCAGCCCTGTGTTCCCCTCAGTCTTTTACTTCAAATATATACAGACACCAGCCCCGTGTTCCCCTCAGTCTTATACTTCAAATATATACAGACACCAGCCCCATGTTCCTCTCAGTCTTTTACTTCAAATATATACAGACACCAGCCCCGTGTTCCCCTCAGTCTTTTACTTCAAATATATACAGACACCAGCCCCGTGTTCCCCTCAGTCTTTTACTTCAAATATATACAGACACCAGCCCCATGTTCTTCTGTCTCAGTCTTTTACTTCAAATATATACAGACACCAGCCCCGAGTTCCTCTCAGTCTTTTACTTCAAATATATACAGACACCAGCCCCGTGTTCCCCTCAGTCTTTTACTTCAAATATATACAGACACCAGCCCCGTGTTCCCCTCAGTCTTTTACTTCAAATATATACAGACACCAGCCCCGTGTTCCTCTCAGTCTTTTACTTCAAATATATACAGACACCAGCCCCATGTTCCTCTCAGTCTTTTACTTCAAATATATACAGACACCAGCCCCGTGTTCCTCTCAGTCTTTTACTTCAAATATATACAGACACCAGCCCCGTGTTCCTCTCAGTCTTTTACTTCAAATATATACAGACACCAGCCCCGTGTTCCTCTCAGTCTTTTACTTCAAATATATACAGACACCAGCCCCGTGTTCCTCTCAGTCTTTTACTTCAAATATATACAGACACCAGCCCCGTGTTCCTCTCAGTCTTTTACTTCAAATATATACAGACACCAGCCCCGTGTTCCCCTCAGTCTTTTACTTCAAATATATACAGACACCAGCCCCGTGTTCCCCTCAGTCTTTTACTTCAAATATATACAGACACCAGCCCCGTGTTCCCCTCAGTCTTTTACTTCAAATATATACAGACACCAGCCCCGTGTTCCTCTCAGTCTTTTACTTCAAATATATACAGACACCAGCCCCGTGTTCCCCTCAGTCTTTTACTTCAAATATATACAGACACCAGCCCCGTGTTCCTCTCAGTCTTTTACTTCAAATATATACAGACACCAGCCCCGTGTTCCCCTCAGTCTTTTACTTCAAATATATACAGACACCAGCCCCGTGTTCCCCTCAGTCTTTTACTTCAAATATATACAGACACCAGCCCCGTGTTCCCCTCAGTCTTTTACTTCAAATATATACAGACACCAGCCCCGTGTTCCTCTCGGTCTTTTACTTCAAATATATACAGACACCAGCCCCGTGTTCCCCTCAGTCTTTTACTTCAAATATATACAGACACCAGCCCCGTGTTCCTCTCAGTCTTTTACTTCAAATATGATATGGAACCCATGGACAGAAAGAACACAGCACAGACACCACTCTTCTCTGTGTTTTACTAAATGTGTCAACTTTTCTGAAGAAGGGTTTGTAGTTTACAAAAACAAGTTGACAAATTTTACATCTATTGTCAAGTGTTCTCATTAGTTCACATTCCATTTATTTTAATGGAGCTAATATTCTTTTCACACACACACCCCATCATTAATGATTTAAATTTGATGTGAGCAGCTAAGGGTAGCCAATGCAGCTCAACTAATAGGGGCGTGATGTGCTCTTTTTGGTTGGTTGAAGACCAGGCATGCTGCAGCATTCTGGATCATCTGTAGCGGTCTCACAGCACAGGCCGGAAGACCTGTCAGGAGGGCGTTGCAATAGTCTAGACGGGAGATTACTAACGTCTGAACGAGGAGCTGTGTTGTATGTTGAGTTAGGTATGGCCTAATCTTCCTTATGTTGAATAGGGAGAAGCGGCACGATCGAGCTACAGCGGTAACATGATCTGCGAAGGTCAGCTGGTCATCAACCATGACACCTAGGTTTCTTACAACCTTGGTGGGAGCCACTGATAGGGACTCTAGCTTGATGCTGATGTTGTGGAGAATAGCTTGCTTGGCTGGGAGGACCAGTAGTTCAGTTTTGGATAAATTCAATTGGAGGTGATGTTCCTTCATCCATGTAGATATGTCAGAGAGACCGTCAGAGATTTGAGTTGCCACTGAAATGTCTCCTGGAGGAAAGGATAAATAGAGCTGTGTGTCATCTGCATAGCAGTGATAGGAGAAGCTGTGCGAATGTATGATTGGGCCTAGTGAGGTGGTGTACAAGGCAAAGAGGAGGGGTCCCACTGAGCCTTGGGGCACACCTGTGGTGAGGTGGTGTCGCGCTGATGTATGTCCAAGTCATGACACACTGAAGGATCGTCCAGTGAGATAAGACTCAAACCAGGAGAGTGCATTGTTCTTGAAGCCCATGTCAGTGAGTTTGTTTAGTAAGATGTGGTGGTTGACCGTATCAAATGCTGCTGATAGGTCGAGCAGAATGAGAACTGAGGACTGACCTGTTGCTTTGGCATCTTTAAGAGCTTCCATTACTGACAGAAGTGCAGTTTCCGTCGAGTGGCCGCTCTTGAAGCCGGATTGGTTTGAGTCAAGAAGGTTATGTTGAGAGAGGAATTTTGTTGCCTGCTTAAAGACAGCTCTTTCAATGATTTTAGACAGGAAGGGGAGGAGAGACTCCTCCTTTGATCACCACCTTAACGAGCCTAGGAGCTATGTTGTCGGGGGCAATAGCCCCTGGTAGGGTCTCCCAAGGCAAATTGGTCCTAGGTGATGGGCCAGACAAAGAGTGATCCATAAAGACACAGATGAAATAGATAAGATCATGGACACAGCCTCCCTTGCCCGCAGCAGGGTTACCGGAGCCTCACCCTGGAGCCAGGCCTGGGGGAGGGGCTCCTTGGCGAGCGCCTGGTGACCGGACTTTCACCTATGGGGTCCGGCCGGGCTTAGCCCGAAGGAGATACATGGGTCCACTCTCCCATGGGCCCACCACCTGTGGGAGAGGTAGTAATCCTGGTCTGGTGCATTGTGGATCGGGTGGCGGTCGGGGTCGGGGGCCCTGGCGTTCTGATCCTCGGTTACTGAAACTGGCTTTTGGAACATGGGACGTAACCTCTCTGGTGGGAAAAGAGCCTGAGCTGGTGCGCGAGGTTGAGAGGTACCGGCTAGATATAGTTGGGCTCACCTCGACACACAGTATGGGCTCTGGAACCAATCTCCTTGAGAGAGGCTGAATGCTCTTTCACTCTGGAGTTGCCCAGGGTGAGAGGCGTAAGGCAGGTGTGGGCTTACTCATAGCCCCCCGGCTTAGCGCCTGTACGTTGGGGTTTACCCCAGTGGACGAGAGGGTAATTTCCCTGCGCCTTCGGGTTGGGGAAAGGGCTCTGACTGTTGTTTGTGCTTATGCACCGAACAGCAGTTCAGAGTACCCTGCCTTCTTGGGGACCCTAGAGGGAGTGCTGGAGAACACTCATTCTGGGGACTCCATTGTTCTGCTGGGGGACTTCAACGCTTATGTGGGTAATGACAGTGAGACCTGGAGGGGCGTGATTGGGAGGAACGGCCCCTCTGATCTGAACCCGTGTGGTGTTCAGTTATTGGATTTCTGTGCCTGTCACAGTTTGTCCATTATGAACACCATGTTCGAGCATAAGGGTGTCCACAAGTACACCTGGCATCAGGATACCCTAGGCCGCATTTCGATGATCGACTTTATAGTCGTATCATCTGACCTGCGGCCATATGTTCTGGACACTCGGGTGAAGAGAGGTGAGCTGTCAACTGATCACCACCTTGTGGTGAGTTGTATCAGATGGCGGGGGAGGATGCCGGACAGACCTGGCAGGCCCAAACGTGTGCTGAGGGTTTGCTGGGAACGTCTGGCAGAGGAACCTGTCAGAAAGATCTTCAACTCCCACATCCGGCAAAGCTTCGACTGCATCCTGGGGGAGGCTGGTGACATTGAGTCCGAGTGGGCCATGTTCTGGACCTCCATTGTTGAGGCAGCTGAACGGAGCTGTGGCTGCAAGGTTGTCGGTGCCTGTCGGGGTGGCAATCCCCGCACTCGGTGGTGGACACCCCGGGTGAGGGGGGCTGTCAAGCTGAAGAAAGAGTCCTATCGAGCCTGGTTGGCTCAGGGGACTCCGGAGGCAGCCGGCAGGTACCGAGGAGCCAAGCGGCTCGCGGCCTCGGCAGTCGCTGACGCAAAAACTCGGGTGTGGGAGGAGTTCAGTGAGAACATGGAAAACGCCTTTCGGTCGGCTCCGAGAGGTTTCTGGCAAACTGTCAGGCGACTCAAGAGGGGAAAGCAGTTTTCCACCAACACTGTATATGGTGGGGGTGGGGAACTGTTGACCTCAACAAGGGACATCACCAGACGGTAGAAGGAATACTTCGAGGATCTTCTCAATCCCACCAGCACGTCTTCCGTAGAGGAAGCAGAGCTTGGGGACCCCGAGGGGGGCTCGTCTATCACTGGGGCTGAAGTGACCAAGGTGGTAGGGAAACTCCTTGGCGCTAGGGCCCCGGGGGTGGATGAGGTTCACCCCGGGTTCCTCAAGGCTCTGAATGTTGTGGGGCTGTCCTGGCTGACATGTCTTTGCAACATTGCGTGGACATCGGGGGCAGTGCCTCTGGACTGGCAGACTGGGGTGGTGGTTCCCCTTTTTAAAAAGGGGGATCGGAGGGTGTGTTCCAACTACAGGGAGATCACACTCCTCAGCCTCCCCGGTAAGGTCTATGCGGGGGTACTGGAGAAGAGAGTCTGACTGATAGTTGAACCTCGGATCCAGGAGGAACAATGCGGATTCCGCCCTGGTCGTGGAACACAGGACCAGCTCTTTACCCTCGCTAGGACCCTGGAGGGTGCATGGGAGTTTGTTCAACCAGTCTACATGTGTTTTGTGGATCTGGAGAAGGCATTTGACCATGTCCCTCGGTGTATTCTGTGGGGGTTGCTCAGGGAGTATGGGGTACTGGGCTCTTTGTTACGAGCTATCCAGTCCCTGTACAAACAGAGCAGGAGTCTGGTTCGTATGGCTGGCAGTAAGTCTGACTGGTTTCCAGTCGGAGTTGGACTCCGTCAGGGCTGCCCGTTGTCACCGGTTCTGTTCACAATTTTTATGGACAGAATTTCTCTGCGTAGCCAAGTGGCGGAGGTTGTCTGGTTTGGTGGTCTCAGGATTCCAAGTCTGCTTTTTGCAGATGATGTGGTCTTGTTGGCTTCATCGAGCCGGGACCTCCAGCTCTTGCTGGACCAGTTTGCAGCCGAGTGTGAAGCGGTAGGGATGAGGATCAGCACCTCCAAGTCCGAGTCCATGGTACTCAGTCGGAAAAGGATGGAGTGCTCTCTCCAGGTTGGAAGTGAGATCCTGCCTCAAGTGGAGGAGTTTAAATACCTCGGGGTCTTGTTCACGAGTGAGGGAAAGATGGAGTGTGAGATTGACAAGCAGATCGGTGCAACGTCAGCAGTAATGCGGGCTCTGCACTGGTCCGTTGTGGTGAAGAGAGAGCTGAGCAGAAAAGCAAAGCTCTCGATTTACCGTTCAATCTACGTCCTAACCCTCACCTATGGTCACGAGCTTTGGGTAGTGACCGAAAGAACGAGATCGCGGGTACAAGCGGCTGAAATGAGTTTTCTCCGCAGGATGTCTGGACTCTACCTTAGAGACAGGGTTAGGAGCTCGGACATCCGGGAGAGACTCGGAGTGGAGCCGCTGCTCCTCCACGTCGAGAGGAGCCAGTTGAGGTGGTTCGGGCATCTGGTTCGGATGCCTCCTGGACGCCTTCCTGGAGAGGTGTTCTGGGCATGTCCAACGGGGAGGAGGCCCCGGGGCAGAACGCCTCGGTATACCCCCGGAGGAGCTGGAGTCGGTGGCTGGGGAGAGGGATGTCTGGGTTTCTTTGCTCCGACTGCTTTCCCCGCGACCCGGATAAGCGGTGGATAATGGATGGATGGATGGGAGGAGAGAGACTGGTCGGTAGTTCTCTACTATAGAAGGAGCAAGAGAAGGTTTTTTGAGTAGAGGTCTTACTTGAGCTTGCTTGAAGGTGTTTGGAAATGTTCCAGAGGTTAGTGAAGAATTGATTACATGAGTGGCTGCGGACACAATGGGCGGGGCTATGGTTTGCAGTAGGGTGGTAGGAATGGGATCCATTGGACAGGATGTAGGATGGCCACCTCTAAGAAGATTTGATACCTCGTCTTCTGTGTGAGGAGTGAAAGAAGGGAAGGAAGCAGTAGGTTTAGGAGGATTCAAAGGGAGAGCCGGAGGCTGTGTAGAAGGGTCAGAAAACCGGCTGCTGATTGCAGCAACTTTGCTGGTGAAGAAGTCAGCAAATGTGTCAGCAGTGAGGTTGGTTGCAGGGGGTGGAGGTGGAGGGTCCAGCAGAGACTTGGAGGTTGACACTGACACAGCTTCCAGGTGTCAGTAGCGTTGTTGATTTTGTCTTGGTAGAATTTCTTTTTTTGCAGAGGTGACATTTGTTGAGAAGGCTGACAGCAGGGATTGTAGTTGTGTCAGGTGTGATGGGTCTTTTGTTTTTCGCCATCTCCTCTCAGCAGCTCTGAGGTTAGTGTGCATTCATGAGCCCATGAATAAGGGTGAGCAAAAGATGCTCAGTGTTTGTATGGGGTCAGTAGTGCACCATCTTGCTGGAAAAACTCAGGGAAAGTGCCAGCTTCAGTGCATAAAGAGGGAAACACATCATCATTTATAGCATCTATATAAATATAGCAAATTTTCATATCCAGTGGCCTTGAGGCCATTTTTGAAGAATGGCCCCACTATCTTTGTACCCCATATACCACACCATCAATTTTTGTTCCAACAGTCTTGGAGGGATCTATCCAATGTGGGTTAGTGTCAGACCAATAGCGGTGGTTTTGTTTGTTAACTTCACTATTCACATAAATGTTTGCCTCATCACTGAACAAAATCTTCTGTTTAAACTGAGGGTCCTGTTCCAGTTTTTGTTTTTCCCATTCTGCAAATACAGTGCGCCGATCTGGGTCATTCTCGTTGAGATGCTGCAGCAGCTGGAGTTTGTAAGGATGACATTTGTGAGTAGCTAATATCCGCCGAAGGGATGTTTGACTGATGCCACTCTCCAGTGACATGCGGCAAGTGCTACACTGTGGTCTCTTGCTGAATGAAGCTAGGACAGCCACTGATGTTTCTTCATTAGTGACAGTTTTCATGAGTCCACATTTTGGCAAATCCAACACTGAACCAGTTTCACAAAAGTTGGCAAACAGTTTGCTAGCTGTAGCATGGGAGATGGGTGGTCTCGGTTAATATCACCAACCATTCCCATTTTATTAAGGTGTGTCCATATAAATGGCACACCCTGTATAACAAAGAGGAAATAGTTACTTTGTGATCACTGGCTCTAATGTGTTATATTCACTATGGAGACTGTAATGTGCACAGAGACACAGGACAGAGTGAGATATACCGGCTGTGGGCCGGGGATCTGACAATTTCTGCTGATTATTTGTTGGAGCTGATCTCACTGCAGATGAATAACTGGTGTCTGGGAGTTGTGTGGAGTGGGAAGCAGGGATTTTAACTACAGCATGGTTTTAAAACAAAAACACCACTGAAATGACACTCAAACAATTATAAAAGTGACATTTTTGACATTACTCAAAGAACTTACCCATATTAACCTTAACCTTAAAACCTAAATTAACTTACCTATTAAACATAATGTGTCCCCACTGAAGGAACCAATAATTTATGTAGAAACACCTACATTTCTGTAAAAACATCTGATACTAAAACAGTGCTGTAACAGAGGTCCAGTCGCCATGTTTCCAGAGAGAACCACCTTCTCTCTATGGCTTTAATAATCAGGAGGTTTGTCCTGTTTTAGTGTTAAGTTAAAGTCTAACAGAGACACTGTAAATAAAGTGGTCAGAAGTTCACTTCTCCTGAAAAACCCAGATCGCTCACCTCTGAATTCAGATAAAATTTCTGAATTTTAGCTTTGATTTTATCAGATTTTTTACATGTTCTATTTACAAATGTAAACATTTCACCATCTCACAATTTAATCAAATGCCATAAAATGATATTTAAAAACAAAATACTCAGATAAATATAACTCAAATATAAAATACTAAGATGGAGTCACTTATGTCAGTGATTTATCTCCAGATCCAAACACCTACAGAGAGGTTAAAGAAGAGCTGAAGAACACAGTGGTTAACACCACCCTGATTCAGAACAGATTTTTTCAGAAAACGTCTTTCTGCTGAGATCTGCTGGAGGTTGATGGAGGAACTGAAGGCAGGTTGAATTTTGGAAGTTTATTGTTGGGGCTCAGATCAGAATCAACAACATCAGAGTAAACACAAAGATAAAGTTCAGAAAGAAACAGACCAGGAAACTAAACTAAAAGAAGAGCTATAAAACACAAGGAAAGCCATGAAAACCCACTCCGAGCCTCCCCCCACCCTCTGGATTAAAGGAGCCCCAGTAAAGACCTGCAGGTCACGCTCTGTGTGTGTGGACCCCCTCTGATCAAATGCTGGTGTTGATTTAATGAGGGACAGTGAGAGAGAGCTTCTCTACAGAGAACACACTCCTACATGGTTTAATACACACTCTCTTTAGAGGAGAGGTTCACTATCTCTACAACATCAACTCAACCTTCATCTGATCAGGGACACACACACTTCACAGATTTCACACACAGGGTTAGTTTCCAAAATCTGCATTGGGCAGGAGAAACACTGCCACATTCTTCAGAATGTTGACCTGATTACGACCCTGATTCACCTCCATGATGACAAGCTTGTTCACTCCTCCATACACCTGAGAGAGAGAGAGAGAGAGAGAGAGAGAGAGAGAGAGAGAGAGAGAGAGAGAGAGAGAGAGAGAGAGAGAGAGAGAGAGAGATGAGGATTGTACACTGTAGTTGATAACAGTGAAGTTCAGTTCCCAGCTCAGGCAGGATCACCACTGTTCACAATAAGAGTCCCTAGAGAAATGTTTTACTCTACATCTGTCTACTGTGGAGGACCAAATATGACATTACTATAAAATAAAAACATATATATTTATAAATACATATGTGCGAATAAATGAAAAGATAAATTTTTAATGAAAATGACATTCATATATAAATGTTATGATCCATATTTATACATCTATTTATTTATGAAGTCTCAGTTTGTCTTTTTTCCAGAGAGAATTAACATCAGAAATAAATAAATGTAGAAATGTTAAAACATATAAATATATTCATTACTGAATGTATAAATAAATAAACAGAACATTACATTCATTTAATGTCTTGTACATCATTAAAATGGATTTATTATTTTGATTGATTGATCTGTCATTTTTTTGGTCATCCAGAGCAACATATTCTAACATCATTCTACACAACAACAGAGTTATGACATCACAGAGCTTTCACTCCACGTTATATCAGCTGTTTCTAAGAACCCTGCAGACCAGGACCAGGCCAGTATAATATCAGAATTCTCATGAACAGATGTTACTGATGATGTCCTTTACAGGGTTTTACAAATTATTTTTCAAGTGATCTACATTTTATCCCTTGATTTATATCATTACCCAGGAAACACACTCTGAACATTTACTACATTATTAAACAAAATATAATTAACGTTTGACTGTTTGTTTCTCTAAAAAACTGTTAACATCAGAGTTAGGGTAACAAGGAGTAACAGTTGAGTTTGAAGGAACAAACTCTACTGATCTGTCTAAACTGATGACGGAGCTGTGTTCAGTCCCACACAACAACAACACACCAAGACACGATGAGTAAACACAGCTTAACGTTACCAAAAACGTTGTTGTGGTTTCTAAAGACCAATGTTCCCCTTAGAGATGGGGTTTAGAGATGACAACAGATATATTTAGTGATATCTGATTGTGGAACTCTTCCGAAGGAGAATGAGGCCCTAAATGTAAATCCAGCAGCTCCTCTGATATCACTGCAGACTGGTGCAGAGCTGCTACAGAGCGGTGCTAGTCGCCTGGGAATGAAGCGCTGCTCTGTTCTGATGACGTATCAGGGTGTTGAAGGGTCGTTGTAGGGGGAGATTTAACCACTGCACCCTGTAACTCAACCCCAAGGTGAGAGAGGACACTCAGAAACAAGAGGGAGTGGGGGGTGTGGGATGGTGAATGGGATTCACCCTAAAGTGAGTACAGCAGCACCTGGGACACTACAGTCTGGGTTACAGCACAATGTACAGCTTCCAAAAGGGGCTGTTTGTGTACATATTAATTTTGTGTTTGTGTCTCTTAAAAGTACAATTATTTTTTTCCACTCAATCAGCATGATCTTAACTAGAACCTTTAGCTTTAACCTTCGTTCAGCTTGTTCTTGTTTTTTATGGGATTACACATTCATTACCAACAGAAAATATAATCACATATAAATATTAAGTATACCTTGATTCTGTAGTTCTGTCCATTAACAATCTGGGTTTGGTACGTCAGAGCCGTAAAAGGAACAAACTTCTGTCCAAGCTTAGTTTCAACTTCGGGCTTTAGCTGAAAAAAAAAAAAAATTAATATTAAGAAAAACATACCACTCAAGGTTTGGAGTTAACTCACAAAAAGCACACATCCCTTCTTCACTATTGTTTGAATTAAGTTTGTATTGTTTTTTTTTTTAAATACATTAAATCTTTAACTCCTACTATGCGCCTAAATTGTCCAGACACTCCTTTGTTCTGAGAGAGTTTAGCTTTAAGCTGCTCTCGGCCTGGACCTGGTGTATAAACTCTGTATTAAACATGAACCCGGACACTGTGGAGAAGCTGCACTTCAAATTAAAGTCTGTTCTCAATGCCAAGTGTGGGCTGGAGGTGTCTAAAGCCCACCCAGGATGGGGATAGGGTTCAGTGTACAAAGCAGGGAAGATATACAGCATGATATTTCAGGTTTGGGGCATCACTATCCTGCATTCAGTAGTTTTATCATGCAATTATAACAATTAATGAAATAAACAGAAAGAGTTTATAAACTCTCATGAACTTTAGAAGAAGTGTTATCAGTTTAGACCCAGATTAGACACAAGGTATCAGGTTTTCCGTCAGTGAAATGAATAACACACTGGAACACAGCAGTGGGTTTTAATTCTGACCCTGAGCAGGACGGAGCACTTACAGAAGAATAAATTACAGAGAAGAAAAATATTCACCTTCCTGCAGATCTCATTCACGCTGTTGTCAGCATTTCTCCACTTTGACCATCCTCCAAGTTGTGGAGTTGTTGGAGCAGACTCTGCGATCGCAAACAAGACAACAACGAGCAGGAGACAGAAGCGAGACGCCATGGTGCTGAGGAGAGTCTTTCAGGAGAAGTGACACCTCTGAGTGAGTGGAGTGTAGTTCTGAGAGTGAGTTCAAACTGCTGTAAAGCTGCTGTATTTATACCTGCATCTTCATCACTATCACCTTCATCTCTCAGCACAGGAACCAATCAGAAATTAAACCACACCCTGAAGCAATAATAAGAGCCTTGCCTCATTTTCCTGTGAAACCTGTTCCTCCAGATGTTTGGAAAAATGCTTCCTGCTGTCATCTGAAAAAGCTTTCTGCAGAAAAAAAAATTATATATATATATGGGTCTTCAGAATTTTTGCTGTATGATGAATGTTTTTCAGGCTGTGTGTGTGTTGCCTCAGACTTAATGTGGGGTGTTTGTACTGTCTCTGAATCGCTGTGTTGTGTGTAGTGTTGTAGTGTCTCTGTGTGTGATGTGTGTAGTGATTTACAATACAACACCTATATTCAGAAATTTAATAATACTTGGTGTATAGCCAATCATAAACAAGTTTAATCTCAGGGACACTGATGGACCACAGAGTGGAAAGAAAGGAACAGCTTCAGGAAACTACAGTGGAGGAAAAGCCCAGCAAGACTCTGCCTATCTGAGACGCTCTTTTTAAACCCAGTCTCTGACCTGCTGACAATTAACTTCATTTATTTTAGTATTGCGCAGCTTTACCAGTCATTTGTTCCCTGTCCCAATTTATTAGGAACGTGTTGCTGGTAACACATTATAAAAGTGTAAACAATTTTAGAACAAGAAAAATCTAGTAAAAATATACATTTAGCACAGATCTGACTACAGAGTGTTATCACTAGTCTAACATCAGTTAAAGGTTTAAGAACGTCTTATTTCTCTCAGCACTCATTCATCCTCCAATCTGGGTTTGACTTTCTTTAAATCTTAATTCCTATTTGGATAGGATTAGTTTTACTTGTGGATGTGGGGTAAAGTAATTTTTATCAGAGTATCTAAGTTGTTTTAATCTCTTCTGAACAGACCATTTCAGTCATGGAGGAGGCATTTAGTGATGTATACAGTTCAGCTGCTGAGGTTATCCTCACACTTGAATGACACACCACACTTAAATCCACAAAACAACCTGAAGAGTTACTAAGTGGAGAATCATTTCTGGAAGCTGTAAGTAGGTTTTAGCTCACGGTAGCAAATATAGATGTGTTATGAATGTGTTTCATGATCATCAAGTTATCATTAAATGGTTTATAATTTCATTATAATAACAGTGTGAAGGGTAAGTAAAGTTCCTGCCATCTTCTCACTCGTTATCTGTTTTGAAAAACTAGAAGATAAGGATGTAGACAGCTGGATATTTTTGGTGGGAAGGCTGTTCTCAGATACACACTATGTAACAGCGATGCGTGAATCGAGTAGCTGCTCATATCTTTGTTATTTTCACCAAGAAGTTTCCTCTCCATGTGCTGCTCTGCAGTCGGTTTGCACTGGAAACTGCTCTAATGTGTTTACGAAGCCCCAGTGTCTGTAAACGTGTAAAAATAAAACAAAGTGTCTGGGTCCGATGCTAGGCTTTCTCTCTCTCTGCTCACGGCAGAGAAACACCATCTGGAGGTTTTTAGACAACGGAGAGACTCCAAACGCTGAAAAGCACCAACTGAGATGAGGATGTTGCTCTATTCCTGCTCCATAGGGGGGTAACACTGACCTATTTTTGCTGTTACAGTTACTTAATGTGGAACTGACTCTAAATTCAGGAGAGCGCTAACTGCATAAAAGTAAACACAGAATGAAAGTGTTACAAAACTAAACAGCTCGAGATTTTTTTTTAACCAAGAGCTCTGTATTGAGGATCTCCCTGTCCTTACATTATGAGGAAACATGCAAAAAGTCAAGCAAATAACACAAAAGTCATGAAAAACCAAATGCAGGAGAAGTCAGTATTGCATTTTCTTTTTATTATTAAACAGTTAATATTCACAATGTGCTTCTTTGTCTCCTCCAGTGAGACACACACAGATGTTTATTTAGAGTGCAGTCCTGTCACTCATCTCATCCAGTTCAGTTTTATTTTACATTTCCCTTTCAGTTCAGTCTTGTTATGCAACATACTTTATTGTTTATACTAATAGGTTGACCGCGACCCTGAAATGGAGAAGCGGAAAAGAAAATGATGATGATGATGATGACTAATAGGTTGATGAATGAACAGTTTCCTCATCATAACCATTTTTTAAATACTTTCAGGTTCATCATTTAAAACATAAATATTTATTGAATTGTCCTGCTCCCCTCACAGCTACATATGTGAGAACTTACTCTTTCTGCTGCAGTTAAAGGGCTGATTATGCCCTTATAGTCCCAGCTCATTTCTTTATGAGTCTAAGATTTAAAGAAGGTCAGAGCCCAGTGGGAGGATGGATGAAGTGCTGAGAGAAATGAGACATTCTGAAACCTTTTACTGATGTTTAGAGTGATAACACTGTAGTCAGTTATGTGCTAAATGTAAATAAAAACAGAACGCAATGATGAGAAAATCATTTAAACCCAATATTTAATAGAAAAATAGTGGGGCGGCACGGTGGCTTGGTGGTTAGCACGATCTTGGCTTCAAGTCCCATCTGGGTGGAGTTTCCATGTTCTCCCTGTGTCTGCGTGTGTTTCCTCCGGGGTCTCCGGTTTCCTCCCACAGTCCAAAAACATGGAGGGTAGGTGAATTGGCTTCTGTAATAACTGTCCTGGTTTGTGAGTTAATGAGTGTGTATGTGTGAGTGAATGTGTGTGTGCCCAGATATGGATTGGCGCTCTGTCCTTGGTGAAATCGTAGTGCCCGATGCAGTCCTTCAGGTGGATGGCCGTTTCTGGTTGAGAGTACGCTGTGCGCGTTTGGCTGCCGCTTCTCGCCAGTGTGTGAATTGAGCGTTCTGAGCAGTGTAGATTGTAAAGCGTCCTTGGGTATCTATAAAGGCGCTATATAAGTGTAACGATAAAAAAAAATGAAATAAAGACAATATTTAACTTGTTGAAACTGAGAAACATTTTTTGTTTGTTTGTTTGTTTGTTTTTTTAAATATAGACCCATGTAATATTTGATGACAGCAACACGTTCCAGGAATGATGGGAAAAGGAACAAATGACTTGTAGGCTTAAAGTACTACAAAAAAACAAACAGTGTCAACATGTCAATGACAGGACTGGGATTTAAAAGAGTGTCTCTGAATTCTTAAAATAGTAAAGAACCTGGGGATTTCATCATCTACATCCCATAATATTATTAAAAGATTCAGAGAAATCTCTGTATGAAAGAGACAAGACCCAAAACCAGTGCCCCTTCTCTGAGCCCCAGCTTATTTCAGACACACTGAGGGGAAGTGGAGAAGTGTCCTCTGTCTGACACAATCACAGTCTGTGTGGAATTAATCATGGACACTGCTCCTCCGCAAAAGAGGAGAGGGACATGGGCTTGTTATAAACACACGGGGGGGTAGGTGTAAGTGCACAGGGCATGGGGGTCTGTCACATGTGTGAAGGCACTTTTAATGCTGAATGATATAAGAACAGCACTTTCATATGAACACTGATCCAGTTATTGTAGAGACTCAGATGAGGAGGATTTACTCAGAAGTGCCTGCTATCTAAATAAGTTGCAGGACAAAATCAGAGCGACTTGTTTGGTCCCATGTTGTCAGACTTAAGCAGATCACAAAAAAGCTGATTGGGTGTTTTTAGATTTTTTTTTATTTTACACTGGGTAGGTTGGTATCTGGAGATGCAGATCAACACATTAATGTGCTAATGCACTTAAAAAGTGATTTATTTCCCTTATGTGTCCCTTTGTAAATCAGAGGTTAATGTAGATATTTACCATTTCTGTCAAATAGGATTTGTCTTTGTTCAGTTGCAGAAAGTTTCAGCTTGTCCAGTTAGTGATATATCCAAGGCAACAACAATGAAAGGAACTGTTAATAAATCTGCTAAATATGATAAACCTTGGGGAGACATCACAGGTGACTGACTGGCATCTGTTATTTTTTAACATATTTTTACTTTTTAATAAAGCAGTCTCTGTCCTCTCAGTACAACTGAAACTAGTTTAGGACCATTCCTAAGAGTCCAACCATGTTTTCAAATCTGTCTAAGGATATTTTATGATCTGTTCCATTAAAACCAACTCGCTACACTGTGATGTAGAGATTATGACCCAAGAACAGAATTGAAATATTATTAATTCGTTTTTATTGATACTGAAGGAGAATTGTCTGGATTTTGAAATAAACAACATGACAGATGAGGCCAGTTAAGAAGCCCAAAAAGGTCAGCACTGCAGGAAAGGCGAGATAGAGAGAAGGCATATTGTCACACGGGAGAAATCTCTGAAAGAGAAAAATCCAAAAGGTGCTGAGGAGCTCAAGCAAGGTGGCAAGGTAGAAAGTTGACTAGAAGATAACGAAGATGCCTAGAGGGTGTTGATAAACAGGTGCCAGAGGTGGCGTCAAGTGCCTGAGTGCTGGTCCAAGGTAACCTGGGGAGAGACCATAAGCTGGAACTTAGGGGCTAGATAGCAGCGTGGTTGTGAAGATAGGAGGACAGGTTGAAGGTCCACAGCACCTGGAGGAATCAGTGCGAAAAGTGCCATAGGAGGCAGGGTGAGGTGCTGTTGCTAGCGAGAGATGAAAGAGTAAGGTCCTCGCTAGCAACAGCTGGAAAGTTAGAAGAACAACAAGGCTGCATGTGAGAGGGTGAATTGAATTTGAGGTGGTGTCAAGGGCCTGAGTGCTGCGTAGGGGGGCTGGTCCAAGGCCACGCCTGAGAAGAGAGCATAAGCTGGAACTTAGGGGCTCAGAGCGGCATGATCGCGAAGAGGAGAGGTCAGGTTGAAAGCCCACAGCTGCTGGAAGAATTAGTACGAACAGTACCATAAGAGGCAGTGCGAGGTGCAGTCACTAGGAGAAGCTTAGCTGCAAGCAGAAGCAGAAGGTAAGATCCAGCAGGAGAGAGTGCAAGTCGTACAGTGGACGCAGGGCGCCGTTTGTTTGTGAGGGGAAGGCATAGGGATGAGCGTCCACAGCAGTTTTTGAGGAGAGAGTGCAAGCTGAGAAGTTGGAGGTGGGCGGTGTGGCCCCAAAGCTATGGGGTTGGGACGAAGGTCTGTGGCATGAGAGAGGAGGGCTGTAAAGGCAGGAAGCTGCTGATGTAGAGGCTGGGAGAATGAGACGATCGGATGGGAGCGAATCTAGGGTGAGGAAGCTGTGCAGCAAGGAAACTGCATAGAATGCCCAGAGTGCCAGGCAGGAGGCAGGCCCACAACAGCAACCTGTAGAGGGAGTGCGAGCTGGAAAGTATGAGGCATAGAGCAGCAGCAGGGGTAGAGGGTGGAAAGAAAATGAATCAGCAATGAGGAAGCCATGCAGTGAGAAGAACGCATCGAGTGCTCAGAGCGCTGGACAGGAGACAGGCCCGCAACAGCACCTATAGGGGGATGCAGGCTGGAAGGTCTGAGGCATGCAGCTGCAACTGAAATGGGGAAAGAGTTGGGATGATGAAGGGAGAGGTGGGATGATGCATAGAGTAGATCATAGAATAGACCACGTCAAGTGCCCAGAGCGCTGGATGGGAGACAGGTCGCCACGGCACCTATAGAGGGGTGTGGGCTAGAAGGTCTGAGGCATACAGTTGCGGCTGCAATGGGGGAAGAAGTGAGAAGATGAAGGGAGGGGTGGGATGATGCATAGAGTAGACCTACGAAGAGTAGACCGTGTCGAGTGATCAGAGCGCTGGACAGGCCCGCCGCAGCACCTATAGAGGGTTGCGAGCTAGAAGGTCTGAGGCATGCAGCTGTGGCTGCAACGGGGGAAGAGGTGGGATGATGAAGGGAGGGGTGGGATGATGCGTAGAGACAGATGTAGAGGAAGAAAAAGGGGAGGGGTGGGATGATAAAGGGAAGGGTGGGATGATGCGTAGAGACATTATCTGTAACCGCTTATCCAATTTAGGGTCGCGGGGGGCCAGAGCCTACCTGGAATCATTGGGCACAATACACCCTGGAGGGGGTGCCAGTCCATCACAGGGCAACACAAACACACACATTCACTCACACCTACGGACACTTTTTTGAGTCGCCAATCCACCTACCAACGTGTGTTTTTGGACTGTGGGAGGATAGCAGAGAGGATACCATATATATATATATATATATATATATATATATATATATATATATATATATATATATATATATATATATCAGTGTTTACAATACTTTACAAACAACAGATCTAATTCAGTTCTAATTCAGATCTAGATCAGTATTCAATAACTCGTAGTCGAAGTAGGAATGTCACAACATAGTCAAAACCAGGCAAACACACAGAATTCAATATACAATATACGTAAGTCACAGAGCACAAAACAAGGCTGACTAACCGCGTACACACAGACGTATTTATGATTCCTGCCGAGATGACGTAGAAGAAATGGTGACAGACAGAACACATGGACTGGATGGTGGACCGGACTCAGGATGATGAACAAATACATGAACTGGAATCTGGAATGAACTCTAGACGGGTGAACAAACACACGGACTGCAGAACCTAGAATTTTACAGAGATAGGGAGAGAGAGAGAGACAAAAAAAACATACACATACACAGCGCAGCGTAACACTCGATACAGTGTATATGTTGCTATGTGTGTTCTCCTGCTTCTTGTTTTGAACTGGTGGCAGAGGTGTCATATGAAAGTTTGTGTATTTTAGTGTTCCTTGTGGCCAGTTATTTTATGATTATGCTTTACCTCGATTTATCATATTAAAGCCCCATTTTTAGGTTTTATTTTATTTTCATGTGTTAACTGATAAATATAGTTAAAGGATAGTTAAAAGAAAACTTGTGCAGGATAAGTTGTCTGTCTATACTGGAGAGACCAGTAATGAGTTTAGGCAGATGGTACAGTGTAGCACTAATTGATACAGAGCAAGTTGTGGGCCTGAAGGCCAAACCGGTGAGGGCTATTAATAACATTAATAGATCATATTTGCCAGGGAAGCTGAAACAGTGGTGTCTGAAGTTTATCTTACTGTCTCGAATTAGACGGCCACTGACAGTTTAAGATTTTACAATCACAGAAGCAGAGAGGATGGAATGGGTCATGAACAAAGCCATAAGGAAGTGGCTAGGGGTGCTGCAGTGTTTAAGTAGTGTGGCATGGTATAGGAGGGGTACTGGAGCTACAACTCACAAGATTAGTTGATGACATCTGCAGACTGTGCTACTCAGCATCTGCTGACCATGCTGTGTCATTTTACGTGGCCTACTACTTTGTGGCCTAGTTGCTGTCATTCCCAATAGCTTCCACTTTGTTATAATACCACTGAGATTTGACTATGGGATATTTAATATCAAGGACATTTCATGAATGGACTTGTTGCATAGATGGCATCCTATCATAGTACCATGATGGAATTCACTGTGCTTCTGAGAGTGGCCCATTTTTGACAAATATTTTTTAGAAGTCTGCATGCCAATATGCTTGGTTATATACACTTGTGGCCATGAAAGTGGAAAATCTGAATTCAATGACTTGGATGGGTGAGTGAATACTTTTGGCATTATAGTGTATTTACCTGAGGGGGAAGACACCAGGTGGTTCATGCAGGGTGAGACTCAGCCACAATGCTCTGGTTATGCGGAACCCTGTGATTTCTCCAAATGTGGGAATCTCAACTGCACAATCTCTGGAAGTGATGTTCATGCTCGACTCTGATTTATTTATTTATTTATTTATTTATTGTTATTTTTTGTGCAGTGGTTGCCTAAGTTTTAGTGAAGTGTACTTTGGTACAGAAGGTCACATGTTTGAACCCCTCATCCAGAAGGAACACTGGGGGGAGGGGGTGTAGAGGAACAGCAGTGTGTCCTCCCTGAACATCCACAGCTGATGTGCCCTTGAACAAGACATCTAACCCCAAACTACTCCCTGAGTGTGGCTGCCCACTGCTCCGGTCTGTGTTTGTGTGTGTTTATGTTTTCACTGCCTCCAATGGTTTAACTGTAGAGATCATGTTTTATTGCACATTGAAAATAAAGCATTAGTTTCATGTTAAAATAAAGAATGTATTGTTAAACCATTAATGCACATGCAGTCAGTCTTTTCAAACAGCTGTATTCTTGAGTAAAATAAAAAGAGCTAAAGCTATTCTTTTTATAAACAAAGACTCTACAATTCTAGAAGAGTTTCTCCTGTGCTTATATAAAGCTCTGTGTAAAAAGCCTTGATGGTTTGACAGACTGACCAAGGAGTGTGGCTTTAGAGCAAACAGGTAAAACTTATTGGCAGTGTTTCAAATCTGTTGCAATAGACAACAATGAATATACACTGGAGGAGTTTGTGATTGAAAATGTGTTTGATTGTGTTATTAAGTATTAGGTTATTAATGAAGCAACTGGAGAGATATAATATTACATGGTGGTAAAAATCAAGGCTAAGAAGTTGTCTTAATGATAAAAATCACATGGTACAAAGTCTAGTCTGGATTTCTGAATGTGGCTTAAGGAGTTCCTCAAGGCTCAGTTCTAGGCCCTAAATTGTTTGTGTATTTAAATTATGTAGATGATGCTAAAACTTTAGTATTTTCTGATGAGAATAATTTACATTTCCTGGGCATTTGAAAAGAGAGAAAATATTAATTTTAAAGAAATGTTTTGACATTAACATTTTATCATTTTATTTTATATATTGCATTTTCTAGAAGAAGTCTCAAAGTGCTTTTACAATACAACACACAGACACACACACACACACACACACACTTACATACATACATATATACACAAATATACACACATACACATCCTTATAAAACCAATCATCAATATCAGTCATAGTTTATAATACTTGGTGTATAGCAACCTCAGGGACACTGATAGCAATTATTACCAGAGTATCTCAGTGGTTCTAATCCAGTCTGAACAGACCATTTCAGTCATGGAGGAGGCATTTAGTGATGTATACAGTTCAAGTGTGGGGATAACCTCAGCAGCTGAAGGACACATCACACTCAAATCCACAAAATGACCTGAAGGTTATTTTCCACTGGGAGTTCGGTATTGAGTCTCTCCCAGTCCTTGCTTTATGAGAAAACATGCAAAACAGGGAGAATTCAGGAGAATTAAGTAGATCTTTTTTTTTCATTTTTATTGAACTGTTAATGTGTGAGTGAATGTGTGTGTGTGTGTTGCCCTGTGAAGGATTGGCGCCCCCTCCAGGGTGTATTTCTGCCTTGCACCCAATGAATCCAGATCAGCTCTGGATCCACCGTGACCCTGGATAAGGGTTACAGATAATGAATGAATGAAAGAATGTTAATGTTCACAATGTGATTCTTTGTCTCTTCCAGCGAAACACACAGCTGTTTATTTAGAGTGCAGTCCTGTCACTCATCTCATCCAGTTCAGTTTTATTTTACATTTCCTTTTCAGTTCAGTCTTGTCATACTTGTCGAACATGCTTTATTGTTTATACTAATCAGACTTTTGACAGTTTCTTCATCATAGCCATTTTTTAAATACTTTCAGGTTCATCATTTAAATCATAAATAATTTTTCCTGCTCTCTCTACGACTGCATGAGTGAGAATTTCTTACTCTTTCTGCTGCTGGTTAAGGGCTTATTATGTTGTTATAGTCCCAGCTCATGTCTTTAAGAGTATAGGATTTAAAGTAGGTCAGAGCTCAGTGGGAGGATGAATGAGATGTTCTGAAACCTTTCTGTCACGCCCTTGTCCTGTGTTTGTTTTCCCCGCCATGTGCTCACTTAGCTGTCCTCTGTCCTCATCAGTGTCATTTGTAACCCTGCCCCCTTGTTATCTGTTTCAGGTGTCCCTTGTCTGTGTGGTGTATTTAAGTTCCCTTGTCTCTCTTCCTCGTGTTGGACATTCCACATTCACTTGTCTGTTCGTCTTGTCTTTTCCTCAGCCTCATCCCTATCTATCTAGTTTGTTTCTCTGGTCTCTTAGTGTTTCCTTTCCTGTGCTTTGTGTACTTTTGTGGTTTCTGTCTGTAGTCTATTAGCTCTCTCTGTTCAGGTCTCTGTGTAAGCTCTCATTGTCAAGGTTTGTATCTTTAGCTATCTCTGTCTGTCTAGTTCCCTTTGTTTAGGTTTAATCTGTATCTGTCTCTTTAGTCTAGGTCTCTGTTTAAGTATTTCTGTCCAAGTCTCCCTGTCTAGGTCTTTCTTTGTCTAAGTGTGCTGTTGTGTGATCCAAGTCTGTCTGTCTTTGTTTTGTTCCTGACTCTTTCACTGATGTTTAGGCCAGTGATAACACTCTGCAGTCAGTTCTGTTCTAAATGTAAAACACTCAGAATGCAATGATAAGCAAATTATTTAAACCCTATAAAATAGAACAAAGACAATATTTCACATGCTGAAACTGAGTAACTTTTTTATTTTAATTTGATGCCAGCCACACGTTCCAAAAAAGTTGGGACTGGGAACAAAACACTAGTAAATGCTACAAAAATATAAAAGGCATATTTGGGTTTAAAAAGAGGGTATCTGAGAGGCTGTCAGAGAATTGGGAAGGGTTTAATGCTCTGTGAAAAACTGTGGATAAAAATCTTCTCCAAGGGGGGATGGGGGGCTTCCGCTTGTTTTAAACACAGTTCAGAAGCCAGAATCCGTGATGGGGGGGCATTAGTGCGCAAGGCATGGTTGACTGTCACATCTGTGGACGCATTGTTAATGCTGAATGATAGAAGAACAGCACTCTTAAAACACTCATCCAGAGCTAGGATTGGAGGAACTGAAATGAGGAGGTTGTATTTAGAAGTGTCTGCTACCTAAGTAAGATACAGGACAAAATGAGAATGATTTGTGCCCTGTTGTCTGATTTAACACTAGAATCATTTGGCTACTGCGAGCACCTGCCACAAACGTTGCACTGTTGTCACATCTGAGAAGGGTCAGCAGTCTATTGACCACCTATTCTTTGCAATAGGAAGCTTTTACTGACACACAGCTTGCACAAAGCATCATGTAATTTGACCACATGCTCAGCTTGTGACACACAGCTGGCCAGTGTGACAAACATTTTCAGATTTGTGTTGGGTCTGCTGCTGCTGGCGGCTGAAATGCAGAGAGGCATAATAATTGTTGTATGTTGTATATAAGCCTGTGTAGAATGTGGTTTCTCTGTGCTGGGACAAGATGGTGCCTGTATCTGTGGCCTGTCGCTCCAAACACTGTGTGTGATTGTGCTGTTTGTGTCATTTATTGTCAAAAATGCCAACTCTCTATTGATGTACTTTCGCCAAACACTGCTGGACCTTTGGTTTCCAGCCAGTTCTCCGTCTGATAAAGTGTTTGATCATGGTGGACATAACACTACCACCATTTCTATCCAAGGTACAAGCTTACCTGAGTAATATTCATGTGTGTTGTCCCAAGAAACCAAAAGGAAATGCAAAGGAATTTTTAAACCTTATTGACTCTTTTAGTTTTGCACAATCTGTGTTCAGTTCTACACATGAACGTGGACACACACTTGACCTGGTTTTATTCATGGTTTGCCTGTTTCAAACTTGGAGATTTGTGACGCTGTTTTCTCAGATCATATGCCTGTGATTTTTGATAATGCTATTGCAGTCAAAAGCACTGTCAAATTGTGTGCTGATGTTAGGTGCTGCTGTATTATTTGCCCTTCCACTGCTGATCATTTCTCAGCTGTTTTTAATCAGAAAAAAATGTGTTCTTCAAGAGCCTAAAAAAAAATAAATAAATAAATTAAAAAAAAATAAAAACCGTTCGGAGGAGCTTAGCTCTTGTTTCCACTGTACATGTCAGGCTGTTATGGACTCCTTGGCACTATTAAAAACTAGGAAACCTAAAGCTAAATCTGAGCTCTGGCTAAATGAAACAACTCGGGACGTTTGAAGGGATTGTCATAGGGCTGAAAGGAAGTGGAAGAAGGACAAACTGCAAGTGTATTTTCAATATCTAAGGGAATGTTGGCGACTCTATCAGAAAACTGTTAAAGATGCAAAAAGGGAATTTTTTCTGGCCATATTTTGGCAAATAATTACAAGCCTCATACTTTGTTTAATACTATTAACAGGTTCTTAATGCCTCGCAGACCACCTGTATGGAAAGCTCTCCTGCTGTCTTTGAAATGTTTTTACATTTTTTTTATTGATAAGGTCACTGTTATTAGGGCACAAATTACTGCTCCCACAAATGTCCCCTCAGTCTCTGCCTCTTGTTTTGCTGTCTATAAAAGATTGTGGATCAGTTAAAGCCCTCAGGCTCTCCAAATGATGCTAACCCTCCATGACTTTTTAAAGAAGTTTTTTTCCATCATAGGACCTTACTTACTCCCTCTTGGCTCCATACTTAAGAACCATGGCATTGCTTTTCACTGCTATTCAGATGATAGACAAATCTATGTGCCACTAAAGAAAAAAGATACTCTGTAAAGTACTCGGTTGGACCTCTGTTAAAGTGCCTCGAGGACATCAAAGCTTGGTTGGCGGGTAACCTTATTAAGCTTAATGAAAATAAGATAGAAGCGATGGTCTTTGGTGGCACCATTAGGGCCCTACCAGTAGATCTGAGATCGTAATCCATGCCTTTGTTACCACTTGGCTGGATTATTGTAACTCACTGTACTCACTGCAATGATGTGGAGATGGAAAATGTCAATATTTTATTCGTAATAGAACATAGATGACAGATCAAAAGTTTAATCTGAGTAAATGTAACATTTTAAAGGAAAAATATGTTGATTCAAAATTTCACAGTTTCACAGAGGCCTGTATTAGACATGAATGGGAGAGCATTCCTATTTCTAAACTTGAGAAACTGGTCTCCTCTGTCCCCAGACGTCTGTTGAGTGTTGTAAGAAGGGGGGATGCCACACAGTAGTAAAAAATGGCCTTGTCCCTACTTTTTTGGGATTTGTTGACGCCATGAAATTTTGAATCAACATATTTTTCCCTTAAAATGATACATTCTCTCAGTTTAAAAATTTGATCTGTGATTTGTGTCATCTACACTCTGTTTTTAAATCACTTCTTAAAACCTTAAACCTTAATCTTTTCTCTTTAGCTTTCATCACCTAGTCTGTTGATTGCATTTGTTTGTGTTTTTATTCTGTAATGTTCTATTGTTTTTTATTTTATTTTTTGTACAGCACTTTGGTCTTTTGTGAAAGTTTTAAAGTGCTATGTAAATAAAGTTGCATTGAATATGATCTGTGTTTTTTTATGTGTGCAAACATTATACATTCTAAAAATTTAAGAACTCTAAAAGAGACTAAAATCCCTTAGTTCTGTTTAGATATTACTTATGTTTATACCATTTACTAAGCTCAGTTAACTTTTTTATTTTACTTTGTGTCCTATTTTTAAATTAACATACAGTTATTCCTCAAATATGTCTGTTTTCTTTTTTAATAATATTATCTAAAGATTGTTTGAAACTGAAAAATAACAGAATTTTTTTATTATTTTAAAAGGGATGTCAATGATGGTGGGGAAGTGCAGTTTCCTCCAGTTTGTTCACATTCTGAAGCTCTGCGTCATTTAAGGTGAAACAGATTGTTTGAGGGGAAAAACTTTGCTGCAAGTATTTTTTCAGTTTGAATTACCAGAGAATCTCATTTGTAACTCCAGTTGTTTAACTTTTTTAGTACTTTCATCTGTTTACTTTCATGCAGTTTGTCAGGAATCACGGGGCGAACTGACGGAGGCGGACGCACTTGCTAAAACACAATACTTTATTTAAACAAAACAAAGACAGGCAGACTTGGACAGAAAGACTTAAACAGAGACCCAGACTAAAGAGACAGATACCGAATAAACCTAAACAGAGGGAAATAGACAGACAAAGATAAACTTTGACAAAGGGGGCTTAAACAGAGACCTGAACAGAGAGAGCTAATAGACTGCCGACAGAAACCACAAAAGTACACAAAGCACAGGAAAGGAAACATTAACAGACCAGAGAAACAAACTCGAGAGAACAGACAGAGAACGAACCGAAGCGAGGGACAAACAGACTGGACTGAATAACAAGACTACGGAAGCAAAACAACGTGACAAGGAATAAGAATAGAAATAGGAACAGGAACGAGAACGACATGACTAGGAGAGAGAAGGAAACAACATGACTTGACTGGGAAGGTAACAACACAAATAACCGATAACAGGAAGTAACACACGGGAACTTAAATACTACATGCAAACGAGACACACCTGAGACAGATAATGAGGACAGCGGACAAGGAGGTGGAATAAAGGTGGGACATGGGCGGAGACAAGGACAACAACAGACAGAGCCATGTGCTGTGAGCGAGCACATGGCCGGGAAAACAGACATGCCAGGACGAGGGCGTGACACAGTTGGCGCTCTCCTGAATTTAGAGCAGGTTCCTACCTAAAAATAGAGCAAAAGTAAGTCATTACCCACCTATGGAGCATTAATAAATCAATATCTTCACCTCTGTTCAAGATTTTCAATGTTTAGAGGGAGAAAAAGACTAGCATGTCTGACTAAGCCACTTTGTTTATTTACTTGTTTACTAATACTGATGTTTGTAAATACATTAGGCCAATAAGATCCAGCGCAAACTGACTGGAGATTAGCAAATGGAGAGGAAACTTCTGAATTTTGTAAAAAGTGAATCCAATCGTGAACGTCACCTTTAAAACTCTGTTTAGGTCTGTGAAACATACACTGCCCTTTTCACCCTTTTTCATCTTTTTTTCTTTTTGTTTTTGTTTTAAATCCTCAGCTATTGCAACAAAAACATGTTAATTTTTACCATTATTTTAAACATATAACATTGTCTGGCATCCTCTATTTAAAATGCATTTGTGACAAAATGGTTTAGTAAATTTTTATGCAGTGTTTTTATTTCTACTGTTGAGTAGCTGCATAGTCTGCCATTTACTTTCCCTATGTATTTATTTTGATTCAGCAGCCACCAGAAATGTAACACCAGATTTGTCCAGTTTATTGGACATGTCCTGAGTGAAAGGACAGTGCATCTGAAAAATGTTCTCACTTATGATTTTATGGTTTAGCTGTTAATTACTTTTTATATTTCATTTATCATTTTACTATTAGCTCAGTTTATAGTTAATTTTAACTACAGCCTTTTCACTTATAATAATATGTTTGTAAAATATTTTCTTTTCCTTTTTTAATTATGTTCATCTGTGTACCTTTTTTAAATTCATCATATAACATAATTCAACCTAAATGATGAATTGGATTAAAGCATTTTATTTAGTCCCATTGCCACAAGTGCAGCTACCTGTGGAGCCTATCTTTACAAATGTTTGAAAGAATAGGTCACTCGATATACCTCAAGAATTCAAGTATGGTGTTGTAGTAGGATGTCATTTGTTGGAACAAGTCTAATACTAAAATATATTCCCTTATGGATGTTCCACAATCAACTCTGAGTGATATTAGTTAAAAGTGGAAGCATTTAGGAACCACAGTAACTCAGCTACAAAGGGGCAGAAAATGTAACATTACAAAGCAGGGGTGCAGAGTCCTGAGGTGCACAGTGTGTGCAAGTCAACAATGCTCTTCTGTCTTAAAAATGGCTGGGTTCCAGACCTGCTGTTAGAGCAGCAAAGTGGGGACCAACTCCATATTAATGTGACACATCATAAAATATCCTTAGAAAAACAAACATGGTTAGACTCTCAGGAATGATCCTAAACTAGTTTCAGTCATACTGAGAGCACAGAGACTACTTTGTTAAAATAGAAAAATATGTATCAGAACAATTGCCAATCAATCACCTGCGGTGTCTCCCCAGGGTATGGTTCCTTGAGCATTTCTGTTTATTTAATACTAGCTCCTAAATCATTCATGATTATGACTTATCCCCCCATAGTTACACAGGTGATACTCAGATTTATCAGATTTAACAGTTCAGCAGCTTTAGCAGGGCACATGAGTGCAGTTATAAAATTTAGTATTCTAAGTAATAATACATTTATTTGTTATTGGTAGAGATTTTGACAGAAAATTCATTCATACATTGTCTGTAACCCTTATCCAGTTCAGGGTGGTGGTGGGTCCAGAGGCTACCTGAAATCACTGGATGCATGGCAGGAACACACCCTGGAGGGGGCCTTCACAGGGCAACTTACTTACAAACCGGATTCCAAAAAAGTTGGGACACTAAACAAATTGTGAATAAAAACTGAATGCAATGATGTGGAGACGGCAAATGTCAATATTTTATTCGTAATAGAACATAGATGACAGATCAAAAGTTTAATCTGAGTAAATGTAACATTTTAAAGGAAAAATATGTTGATTCAAAATTTCACAGTGTCAACAAATCCCAAAAAAGTTGGGACAAGTAGCAATAAGTGGCTGGAAAAAGGGAATTGAGCATATAACGAACAGCTGGAAGACCAATTAACACTAATTAGGTCAATTAACAACATAATTGGGTATAAAAAGAGCTTCTCAGAGTGTCAGTGTCTCTATGAAGCCAAGATGGTAAGAGGAACACCAATTCCACCATTGTTGCGCAGAAAGTTAGTGCAGCAATATCAGAATGATGTTACCCAGCATAAAATAGCAAAGACTTTTAAGTTATCATCATCAACCGTGCATAACATCATCAAAAGGTTCAGAGAATCTGGAACAATTTCTGTGCATAAGGGTCAAGGCCGTAAAACTCTACTGGATGCTCGTGATCTCCGGGCCCTTAAATGTCACTGCACCTCAAACAGGAATGCCACTGTCAAGGAAATAACAGAACGGGCTCAGGGATACTTCCAGAAAGCATTGTCAGTGAACACAATCCACCATGCCATCCGCCGTTGCCCGCTGAAACTCTACAGTGCAAAGAGGAGTGTGGCAAAATGGAAGACTGTTCTGTGGTCAGATGAGTCATGATTTGAAGTTCTTTATGGAACACTGGGACGCCATGTCATCCGGACCAGAGAGGACAAGGATAACCCAAGTTGTTATCAACGCTCCGTTCAGAAGCCTGCATCACTGGTGGTATGGGGTTGCATGAGTGCTTGTGGCTTGGGCAGCTTGCATATCTGGGAAGGCACCATTAATGCAGAGAACTATGTTCAGGTTCTAGAACAATATGTGCTCCCATCTAGATGTCATCTCTTTCAGGGAAGACCCTGCATTTTTCAACAAGATAATGCCAGACCACATTCTGCAGCAATCACATCATGGCTACGTAGGAGAAGGATCCGGGTACTGAAATGGCAGCCTGCAGTCCAGATCTTTCAACTGTAGAGAACATTTGGCGCATCATAAAGAGGAAGGTGCGACAAAGAAGGCCCAAGATGATTGAACAGTTAGAGGCCTGTATTAATAACAATAATAATAAATATAGCCACAAGCAACAATTCCCGGGGTCCAAGCTTGTATTCGCTGGTAGAAGAACAACGCGCTAGCATATGAGCAGTCCTGAGATAGTAGGGGCTTTTTGTGGAAGTTTGAGTAGTGTTTGTAAGGTGTTCCATGCTGTCCTGGCATCTCTTTGGAGATGTAGCGTGAGATGGAGGAATAGCAGATGACAGAGACAGCATAGAGCACAGAAGTCACTCTGGAGTTGCACTCTGGTTTCTCACCCTAATGTTCAGGACCCCCAAACAGCAGATATGATGTGGAGTTGCTTGTACTCGAGTCTGTCATCAATGGACACAGGACACTGTCTGCTGGCTGTGTTTGGTTGTGGACTATTCTCTGTCCAGCAGTGATGCTGAGGGATTTAAAACTCCAACACCTGAGTCATACCTGCTGTATGGGTGTCCTGACCATTGAAGAGCAGGGTGAAAGTGAGCAGTCTTTGCAGAGCAAGAAGGTAGCATATGACATTTCCTGATACAGGAGCCACACTTTAAAATAGATTTAGTAGTGCTGTAAAATGTGATCCTTGGTGTTCTGGATTGTAAGAAGAAGGGGTAGTAGATGAGTGGGTGAGTTGCTGGTCTGCAGACAGGTGAACGTGGGGCTTGGGTTACAGAGACAGCCCAGATCACAGAACTGAATCTGGAATTTCACCCTGGATTCTGACCCAATGTTCAGGACCTCCACAAAGGAGATATCATTTGGGTGGTGGATAATTCTCAGCACTGCAGTGACACTGACATTGTGGTGATATGGCAGTGTGTGTAGTGCTCTTATGAGTGGATAAGACACAGCAGTGCTGCTAGAGATTTTAACACCTGTGTCAACTCGCTGTCCACACTGAGATACATATATTTTATTGGTCAAACCTATAGACATACATTCAGACAGTAGCTCATACATTCTCAGCACTGTAGTGACACTGACATTGTGGTGTTATGTCAGTTTGTATTGTGCTCTTATGAGTGGATCAGAAAGAGCAGTGCTGCTGGATAATTTTAAAACCTGTGTCCACTCACTGTCTACACTGTTACACACACACATACTCTGTTGGTCCAGATTATAGATGAAAAAGGCAGAGACAGTAGGTCATACATTTTCAGCATATCTGCTTTATAGGTGTCCTGACCATTGAAGAACATGTGAAAATGAGCAATGACAGTATGCAGAGCAAGAGGTGCACCCCTCTCTGTAGTTTTAGATCTACAAAGTGCTCCTGTGTACAGTGGAGCTGAAAACACGGACACTGAAAGTAAAATGAGGTGGTCATGATGGTATTGTTGATTTGTTTAGATCTGCTTTCAAATGTCTGTGTCCTCTGGCCCTCTCTGACTGGCAGGGGGAGGGGAGGGGTAGAGGTGACAGTCTGTGTGTGAGGAGGAGAAGGAGGGGCTGAGGAGGGATTCTGCATAGAGAGAATCTGCAGGATGAGATGTAACAGACATATATTTGATCATGAACTAGTGCTTGGATCAAAAGCCAATATGGACATATGTGGTATCATGAGATTAATAAGAACCTGAATTTGAATAATTATCAACAAAATAACTCACAAATGCGTTAGTCATATGCTATGAAAATGCAAAAGCTCCTTTCCCATTGTCTTTGGAATATATCGGTCTCATCTTGCTGGTACTCCATCTCTAGGTGGCAGTGTAATCAATTATGAACCTATGCAAGCAGTTGTTGTCTAATTGTAGCGCCCCCTTTCTGTGCAATGCGGTCATATTTAGCAGAGTACTTCAGAGTAAAGACATACATATGTGCACCAAGTTGTGTTTGATTTAGGTGAAGTTTGTTGTAGTTATAGCTCGAAGAGTGCATGGAGCCCCGCCCATGCATATTTGTTAAATTACTGCTGCAACAGCGTGTCAAAAGTTCCAACTTTTTTAAAAAAAAATTATTGACCTACAGTCTATACAGATTTCAAAAATACCAGTTGTTTATTGATAAGACAAATTTCCAGGAAGGAGTTCAAAAAGCTCCATTTTCACATAGCTGACTATTGTGGATAAACTATGCATTTTTTGACAATAGTTTCAATCACAAAGTTGTAAGACACTATGCAGAGTATGCAATAAAGCAAATTGATTGTCAATATGTTTATATTTCGCTGAGATATTCCATATTTGCATGTAGAAAAATTGAATTGCGCCCCCTAGCGGCTATCGTAATGAAAATTGTTATGTGCTTAGGAAGTGCTGCCATGGAAGTGTCATGATGATAGGACCTTGTTAAGGTCATGAAACAGCTGCTGAAATTTGATTGGGTGATGGCGGCCATGTTTTTTCGAATATGACGTCATTGTCATAGAATCTAAGTCAGCTCATCACACACTACATGCATACCAATCGGCATGTCAATCAGACAATCCTGTGAAGCGTAACAATTTTTTGCTGTTATAGCGCCCCCTAGGCTTGCAGTTGCACAGCCAAGTACTTATGGCTTCCAGCTCTTATAGGGATCAAGCATGTGAAGTATCGTAACATTCAGAGAAAGCGTTTGAGTTATAGCTGTATTTGTGTGATTTTTGGAACGCGAGCTCAACCCCTGTATTTGGGTGGAGTCTGGAAGCCGACAGAGATGAAATTACAACTTTTTTTGAATAATTATTAAAGTTCAGGATTCTGCTGATACCACATATGTACATATTGGGTACATTTCCAGAGACTAGTTCGCGCTCAAAAATATGTGCAATTTAGCATATTATGCAAATTAGCTCAAAATCTAAGTAGGCGGAGCTTATGGGTTCTTGATGCTTTTTTGTAGGGTCTGACCTGAGGAATCAGGGAAAAAAGAATTTCGTCTCTACGCTACACGGAGTAGGAGATATAGGGAGTGACGCGTTCCGCGTCGCTATAGCCCTACCATCAGGCTGATCGGGCTGATTCTTTGCGCCTAAGTAGCGGGAGGGTTTACTAACAGTTGACCAAACGACAAGTCTGTAGGACCTACGGTTTGGGCTGCCCATCGCGTTTCATCGGACAAAAAGAAGAAGAAGAAGAAGAGGAAACAGACCAAAAACAATAGGGCTCCAGCATTTGCAGTGATTCTGGTGCACTCAGTATCCTTCTTCTCTTAGATTTGAGTGCAGCATTCGACACTGTTAATCACAGCATACTCATCTCTCGTCTCTCAGCTATTGGCATAACTGACACAGCACTTTGCAGAGCTTTGTATGTGAGCAGGAGAACTTTAAACTGAATACGGAGTGAGACAGGTAACCAGTGGAGCTGATGAAGAACAGGGGTGATATGAGCTGATTTTTTTAGAATAAGAGAGGACCCGAGCAGCAGAGTTCTGAACACACTGAAGGGAGTGTATGGTCGTGGAAGGAAGGCCAATGAAGAGAGAATTACAATAGTCTAAATGGGAGGAAATGAAAGCATGGACCAGAATTTCAGCGTCCTTAACAGAAAGCAGGGGACGAAGGCGAGCAATATTACGTAGATGGAAGAAGGATGTTTTGGTTAGGGCCTTAACTTTGGACCCGAATCCCGCATTTTGCAGGGTGAAAAACACCTTATATAATCAGCTTTGTAAGTCTTGAATGTCTGAATGCGTCTGTGAACTCCGTATACCGTTAGAAAGCGCAGATCCTACCGTTTCTAAAAATAGCACTCTCATCACGGTGCTGTGAAGCCTCTGGGAGTAATCCAGTGTGAAAAACCACCTAAAAATCAAGGCGCTCCTTCAAAATTTTTGTCTTATGTCCTTTGTTACGACCCAGTCTAGGGTTGAGCCGTAACAGAATGAGGGATGGGTTGAAATTAATATATATGAAGGGAATAACTGTAACAGAGATGTAAATGGTGAAACAAAAAGGACACAAACGGCAACACAGAATGAATAATGAATAGAATATATATTGTAAGTGTGATATGTACAATGAAACCAAACACCAGTGAACTTCAGGAAGGCCTTTAGCCGACAAAAACAACAAACAAACACCCCTCCTAACTGACCCACAAACAGCTCTAACTTACCTAAGTGTAAACAAAAGAAACAAAAGACAACACCTTACCTTCCTCCCTGTCAATCCACAAAAACACATACAAAACCCACTCCCAAAACAAACGGCAGCCAACCCTACTCTGGTGAAATATATACACAGTGTTACAATAATTTACAAAAGATAGATCTAGCATCAGTATTCAAAAGGGCAAAAACAAACTCGTAGTCGAAATAGGAATGGATCAAAGTCAAAACCAGGCAAACAGAATTCAATATACACAATACAAATCACAGCACAAAACAAAGCTTTCTAACATCGTACACAGACACGTATTTATGACTCCCGCCGAGATGACGTAGACGAAGTGGTGAAAGACAACACATGGACTGGATGACGGACCGGACTCAGGACGATGAACAAATACACGAACTGGAACATGGAATGAACTCTAGACGGGTGAACAAACATGGACTGGAACAGATTGCAGAACCTATAAATTTACAGAGATAGTGAGAGAGAGAGAGAAAACACACACACACAGCGCAGCGTAACACCTTGTCATGAAAGAATCTAACGATATTCGCTAAAATCAGAAAAAAAGACGGAGAAGAAATGGAGAAGAAAGACGGTGTTTACTTTCAGTTTTGTTTTGACTCACATAACGTCAACCCACGCTGTCTCTGGGCAGAAAAATATGAGTCATCAGCAAAAACATATTCCTATTATTGATTTATAATTTTTTAAGGTTTTTGTAGGTTTCACATCAAATAATACTGCATTAGATCAACAAATATAAACTAAAAAGTTTAAATAATTATTTATTGTGTGTTTTCTAAATAAACAAGTATTATTTCATCATTTTTTAAAAAGATTATAATAATAATAATAATAATTGTAAATATTATCAGCATCTGAGAAAACTGCCAAAGTACCAAAATGTTTTTTATATGGGATATTGTCCATATTTGCCCTGAACTAAATTCCTGAAAGTCTGGGCCTGTTGTGACTGTCAGAACTTTATCAGTCTGTCAGGATTCACGGGGCGGACTGACAGAGCGGACGCATTCGCTAAAGCACAGATACCCTTTAATAATAAATAGTAACAAAACAAAGAGACTTTTAACGAAAGACAAGAAACGGGGATCCAGGCAGGATAAACGGGACACGGGGGTTTAAACAGGACTAACGGGACAGACAGACGAAAGAACGAAACGACAGAGGAAATACAGCGACAACGTGGAAACTAATAACAGAGAGACTAGAGAACACGACAGACTTGACATGGTACACGGAACAATGACCAACAACCAGAAAGTGCAGGAAGGGGACTTAAATACGAGACACTGACGAGACGCACCTGATACAGATAACAAGGAGGACGGGTTAACAGATGACACGGACGAGGAGGCAGGACGAGGGCGGAGACAAGGACATAAACAAAACATAGCCATGTGCTAAAAAGAGCACATGACCGGGGACAACAGACATGACAGGGCGAAGGCGTGACAGATGCCCCCCCCATGAACACGCAACTCCCGGGGCGCGTACTCTTAAACCCCCCAGGAGCTGGCACAGGAGAGGGCAAGGAAAACAAGACAGGACAACAAACCAACGGGTGACAGGACTCAGGACAATACAGGAACAGACACAGGAACTGGGGACACGACAGGACCGGATAAATGAGATGGGACATGGGACATGACAGGAGACTGACAAAGGGGGGCAACAAGAGACTGAAAAAGAGACGAGAACGGACTGGACAGGACGGGAGTGGACACATGAGACTTGACGGGAGACTGGACTGGAGACAAGACAGGGGACTGAACGCGGGACGGATACGGAGACTGGACATGTTTGGGGACAGAAGACTGGAATGGAGACGGGACTGATGACAGGACTGGGTGCTGGGAATGGACGGGAGCAGAGACTGGTGACGAGACACTGGACAGGATAGGAACGTTAGACTGGACAGGGGTATGTGACTGGACAGAAGACAGGACAGGTGACATGACACTAGACTGCAACGGTGACTGGACTGGAGACGTGACAGAGTGTTGAAACAGGGACTGGACAGGACTAACGGGACTGGACATGAGACAAGACAGAGGGTTGAAATGGCGACTGGACAGGAGACGGGACTTGAGACTGGACAGGGGTTTGAAACAGAGACTGGACAGGGGGTTGAAACAGAGACTGGACAGGGCTGACAGGGGACTGGACAGGACTCACAGGAGACTGGACTGGACTTGACAGGGGAACAGGGACCAAGACATTCACAGGGACTGACACAAACACAGTGACCGGGACTGGGACAGAGACAAAGGCAGACACGGGCACAGGGACAAGGACAGAGACAGGAACCAGGACAGGGACAGAAAGGGGAACCAATATAACAGGGGGGTGCCCAGGACTGGCCAATGTCTGTGGGGCAGTCTGAGGCACCAGCCTGGGCACAGTTCTGGGGATCGGCCCCGAAGTCCTTGGGGCCGTCCCACAGACACGACCAGGAGCGGCCGGAGCCACATTCACGGGGGAAAAAACGGCCGTAGCCATAGCCACGGGGACAGGAGCGGCCGTAGCCACAGTCACGGGGACAGGAGCGGCTGAGGGAGCCGTCATCACGGAGACAGGAGCGGCTGAGGGAGCCGCCTTCACGGAGACAGAAGCGGCGGGTGCTGCCATCACGGAGACAGGAGCGGCGGGTGCCGCCATCACGGAGACAGGGGAACCTGCGACGTCGTCCACGGAGACAGGGGAACCTGCGACGACATCCACGGAGGCAGGGGAACCTGCGACGACGTCCACGGAGACAGGAGAAACTGCGACGACGTCCACGGAGGCAGAGGAATCTGCGACGTCGTCCACGGAGACAGGAGAAACTGCGACGACGTCCACGGAGGCAGAGGAATCTGCGACGTCGTCCACGGAGACAGGAGAAACTGCGACGACGTCCACGGAGGCAGGGGGACCTGCGACGACGTCCACGGAGGCAGAGGAATCTGCGACGTCGTCCACGGAGGCAGAGGAATCTGCGACATCGTCCACGGAGACAGGAGAAACTGCGACGACGTCCACGGAGGCAGAGGAATCTGCGACGACGTCCACGGAGACAGGAGAAACTGCGACAACGTCCACGGAGGCAGAGGAATCTGCGACGTCGTCCACGGAGGCAGAGGAATCTGCGACGTCGTCCACGGAGACAGGAGAGGCGGGCGTCTCATTCACGGGGCGGACTGACGGAGCGGACGCATTCACTAAAGCACAGATACCCTTTAATAATAAATAGTAACAAAACAAAGAGACTTTTAACGAAAGACAAGAAACGGGGATCCAGGCAGGATAAACGGGACACGGGGGTTTAAACAGGACTAACGGGACAGACAGACGAAAGAACGAAACGACAGAGGAAATACAGCGACAACGTGGAAACTAATAACAGAGAGACTAGAGAACACGACAGACTTGACATGGTACACGGAACAATGACCAACAACCAGAAAGTGCAGGAAGGGGACTTAAATACGAGACACTGACGAGACGCACCTGATACAGATAACAAGGAGGACGGGTTAACAGATGACACGGACGAGGAGGCGGGACGAGGGCGGAGACAAGGACATAAACAAAACATAGCCATGTGCTAAAAAGAGCACATGACCGGGGACAACAGACATGACAGGGCGAAGGCGTGACACAGTCATACATCCCAGAGCTTAGAATATCAAGAAAAATATGTCCGTCTGATGCTACAAATTTATTTTGTCACAGTAATATGACATGTAATAAATTAGCATCAAAAATGCTTATGTTTTCAACTAACAGACACCTCACACTAACAATCTGTGTCAAGATATCCGATGTGGGAATATGATTTCAAGGCTATACATTGAGAAATATGAAAAAAAAAAAAGCAGGCGCTAGGTAAAATTTTGGTCAAAACATGACAAATTTATAGAAAAATTGATTTATCGGTCAGCATGAAAACCTCAAGTGATTACATATTTGAGTAGCAAAGGTTCTTTAGAAAATAAAACAACATATTGAATATGGCTATGTCACATAATTACTGTTTAAATGCAACTGAAAGAGGCACTGACAAAAAAACGGAATAGCAAAATAGCTATATATATATATATAGGGTCCATCGAGTTAATATGAGGTTTGAAGGACAGGGAGGAGTCAAGAAGTACACCTAAATTGCGAACAACTGGAGAGGTTTTTACAGCCACACCATCAAAGTTAAGTGTGATATCAGAAACTTTTGAAAGAGTGGACTTGGGGCCAGTGAGCAAGACTTCAGTTTTTTCTGTGTTGAGTTTCAAAAAGTTGGTGTGCAACCAGTGTCTCGGATCCTGAACGCAGGAAATAATGGCAGAGGGGGGCATTTGGTGCTCACGTATATTTGAGTGTCGTCTGCATAACAATGATATTTAAGACCACGGCTGTGGATGATCTGACCAAGTGGCAGCATGTATATGATGAATAGTATAGGGCCTAGGACTGAACCTTGGGGAACACCTTGTGTAACAGTACTAGGGGAAGATCTGTGTGTACCAAGACCAATAAAGTGAGATCTATTGGTAAAGTAAGAGATGAACCAGGAAAGTGCTGTGTCAGTTATGCCAATAGCTGAGACACGAGAGATGAGTATGCTGTGATTAACAGTGTCGAATGCTGCACTCAAATCTAAGAGAAGAAGGATACTGAGTGCACCAGAATCAGTAGCGAGTAGGATATCGTTTAAAACCTGCAAAAGGTCTCAGTACTGTGTTTTGTGCGGAAGCCAGACTGAAAAGGCTCAAAAAGATTATTGTCCATCAGGAATGACACTAACTGAATGGCCACCACACTTTATAACAGTTTAGTTAAAAAGAGGAGGTTAGAAATAGGTCTGAAATTAAGGTTGTCTGTGTTCAGACCAGGTTTATTGAGAATGGGTGTGATGGCAGATGTTTTAAGGCCTATGGGGACATGACCTGAGTCAAGAGACATATTAACGAGATGGGAAATGGGGCTGGATATGATGGCGGAATATTTTTTAAGAAGTGGGGTAAGAGCAGCATCGAGGAGACAGGTACAAGCATTGGAATTAACTATAAGCTCTGATATAAGCTCTGGATCAATGGGAGAGAAATTAGCCAGGGGTTTATGAGCTGGGCTCAAATGGAACCAATGCTCAGGTGAAGAAGGAGATGAGAGGAGTCTCAGCAGGAGAGGAGAGTAGGCTCAGCAGTGTTAAAGTTCTTGATTGTCTGTGGCTGAATGAGTTTATTAACAGTAGAAAAAAAAAGTGTTTTGGGCTTGTTACCAGAATTATTAATAAGAGATGAAATGTGTGTAGAACGGGCAGATTTTAAAGCAGTATTATAAGAAATCATGTGGTCACTATATGCCATTAAGTGCACAGTAAGACCAGAATTCTTGAAGCAGCGCTCCAGATGCCTACCAGTGGTTTTTAAAGCACGGAGTTCAGGGGTGAACCAAGGGGAGGAGCGACCAGCAGGGACCTGTCTAGTCTTTAGGGGAGCCAATTGGTCTTGTACACCAGAAACTGTGTCATTAAAGAGAGTCAGAATGTCATTGGGACAGGACAGCCGGGAAAATATAAGAAAGTGCAGAAGACTGAAGAAGGGCGGAAAAAGATTGAGGTTCGATAGCTTAGATATTACGGAAGGAGACGGTAGATTTACTGCACTGGCATGAAACAGAGATGTTAACAGATGCTTCAACAAACTTGTGGTCAGAAACACCAACAACAGAGCCAGAGACAGAGGTAACAGATAGACCAGAAGAACAAATTAAATCCAATGTGTGGCCATGTGAGTGTGTGGGAAAATCAACATGTTGTGTCAAGCTAAAGCAGTCCAACAGAGACTCAAATTCAGTTGTCAATGAACAGATAGCATCAACATGGATGTTAAAATCCCCTAGCATGACCAGAGCTGGACATGCAGAATTGGCCAAGGTGAGTATCTCACAGAGTTCTGTGAAGAAGTCAGAGGAGGTCTTTGGTGGGCGATAGATTAACAGAAACAGCACAGGGGTTGAGATGACCAGTTTCAGAGCCATGTATTCAAATGATTTTACCTCATGAAATTCACAGAGACATACATTAAGTGAATCATCAATAATTACAGCGAGACCACCCCCTTCCCCTGTGGACTGGGCTTGGCTAAATATCTAAAACCACTAGGAGTCAACAAATTAAGGTGGAAATGACCACCAGGATTTTGCCATGTCTCTGTGAGGAAAAATACACTGATGTGGTTCACAACCATGAGATCATTAAGTAAAGGAGCTTTATTTGTGATAGAGCGGGAGTTAAGTAGTCCAAGTTTAAGTCTGTGTGACGTGCTGGAGCAGTTCATCGATGGCAGTGGGGTGGCTCGTGGGAAAGACCGGAGAACGTCAGTGTTGATTCCTCGAGAGCTGTACGGAGATGTGAAGCACTGATTCCGCTCACTAGACCATATGACAGAAATAGCAGAGTCCGAAGAACGATATGCCGTAAGTCGAGGTCTGGAGGATCGATGAATGTAGCGTGGGCACCGGGTTATTCCAAGAGACTGACATAATTTGTATGTGGAACTGTGAAGCCGAGAATGAAAGCAAAAAGTGTGGAGTTGGGCTGGCGTGTACCCGAATGCTATGACCAATGTAGAGGGGGCGCAAAAAAAAAAAGAGGGTGGTGGTGACAACTCCCGTGCGAAACGCCCGAGGCCTTGCCACGTTTGCCACCCTGCAGCACCAGCCAGCCATCAGGATAACTCCGGTGATGGGGAAGGAATAAAAAAAAAAGCGGCAGCAGCAAACACGCACAGCAAACTCTCACCCGCAAACAGCACGATGCAGCTCAGCGCGTCGATGTAAACAAACTCGCAAATGGAGTCCAGAGAATCCACCAGAGAGACGTCAAACGTAGGAGTTAAACAGTTGAAAAGTAGACAAATAACCAGGGATAAGGGAGGGGGGAAGAAGAAAAATAAAAAGAAATAATAATAATAATTCCAGCGAGAAGCGGCAGCAACAAACGCGCACAGCGTACTCTCACCCGGAAGCGGAAGTGGAAGGGGTTCCCTTCCATGTATCAGTTTTTGGGATTTGTTGACACCATGAAATTTTGAAACAACATATTTTTCCCTTAAAATGATACATTCTCTCAGTTTAAACTTTTGATCTGTGATTTGTGTTCTATTCTGAATAAAATATTACATGTTGGCACCTCCACATCATTGCATTCGGTTTTTATTCACAATTTGTTTAGTGTCCCAACTTTTTTGGAATCCTGTTTGTACTTATTTGAACTATATATATATATATATATTGTTAAGATTTCACTCACACCTACAGACACTTTTGAGTGACCAATCCAGCTACAAACGTGTGCTTTTGGAAACCGGAGCACCTGGAGGAAACCCACGCGGAGAACACACCAAACTCTTCACAGACAGTCACCCGGAGCAGGAATAGAACCCACAAGCCCAGGACCCTGGAGCTGTGGCAGAGACACCATCTGCTGCTCCACCGTGCCGCTCTTTTGACAAAACAAAATCTCAAAATGAATGGACTATGTCTCATTCATATAGGTGTTTGGATTATTTCACTGTATGTCCAGTTTTTCACAAAGTGATGAACCTCTCCCCATCTTTACTTCTGACAGACTCTGCCTCTCAGAGACACTCTTTTTAAACCCAAATATGTCATTGACGTGTTGCCAATTAACTACATTTATATTTTTTTAGCATTTACCAGTGTTTTGTTCCCTGTCCCAACTTTTTGGAAGGTGTTCAAAATTGGCAAATATTTTAAAAAAAGAAAAGATTCTCAGTTTCAACATGTGAAATCATCATCATCATCATCATCATTTTCTTCTCCGCTTCTCCATTTCAGGGTCGCAGTGGCAACAGGGCGAGCAAAGAAGCCCAGACGTCTCTGTCCCTTGCAACATCCACCAATTCCTCCTGGGGGATCCCAAGGCGTTCCCAGGACAGCCGGGAGATATAATCCCTCCAGCGTGTCCTGGGTCTACCCCGGGGCCTCTTTCCAGTTGGACGTGCCTGGTATACCTCCAGTGGGAGGTGTCCAGGAGGCATCCTGATCAAATGCCCAAACCACCTCAACTGACTTCTCTCAATGCGAAGGAGCAGCGACTCTACTCCGAGCTCCTCCCTAGTCACTGAGCTCCTCACCCGATCACGGAGAGTACGCCCAGCGACCCGTCGGAGAAAGCTCATTTCGGCCGCTTGTATCCGCGATCTTGTTCTTTCGGTCATTACCCAGAGCTCATGACCATAGGTGAGAGTGGGAACGTAGACTGACCGGTAAATTGAGAGCTTTGCTTTATGCTCAGCTCTCTCTTCACCACAACGGTGCGGTACAGTGACCGCATTACTGCAGACGCTGCACCTATCCTACGGTCAATCTCACCATCCCTCTTCCCATCACTCGTGAACAAGAAGCCGAGATACTTGAACTCCTTCACTTGGGGCAGGTTCTCACCCCTTACCTGAAGGGAGTATGCCATCTGTTTCCGGGAGATAACCATGGCATCAGACTTGGAGGTGCTGATCCGCATACCGACCCCTTCACACTCGGCTGCAAACTGCTCAAGTGAACGCTGGAGGCCTCCATGCGAAGAAGCCAGAAGAACAACATCGTCCGCAAAAAGCAGAGATGCCACCTCCTGAGCTCCTCGACGGAAGCCCTGCTGCCCCAGGCTACACCGCGCCACCCTGTCCATGAATATCAGGAACAGGAGTGGAGATAAGGCACAGCCCTGACGGAGTCCAATGCCCACACTGAACAAGCCTGACTTACTACCAAGGATGCAAACACAACTCAAACCCTGAGAGTACAAGGACCGTACGGCTCGCCGGAGCGACCCTGGCACCCCATACTCCTGGAGCACCTCCCACAGAATCTCTCGGGGAACACAGTCATATGCCTTCTCAAAATCCACAAAGCATGTGTAGAGTGGAGTAGCAAATTCCCACGCCCCCTCAATCATCTGTGAAAAAGTAAAGAGTTGGTCCATAGTTCCACGGCCAGGACGAAATCCGCATTGTTCCTCCAAAATCCTAGGTTCGACTATCGGACAGATTCTCCTTTCCAGCACCTTGGCATAGACTTTCCCCGGGAGGCTGAGAAGTGTAATGCCACGATAATTGGCACACTTTCTCCGGTCCCCTTTTTTGAAAATAGGAACTACCACCCCGGTTTGCCAATCCAAAGGCACCGTTCCTGAGATCCATGCGATATTGTATAGGCGTGTCATCCAAGACAGCCCCACAGTATCGAGTGCCTTCAGTAACTCTGGGCGAATCTCATCCACTCCTGGAGCTTTGCCACTGCGAAGTTTTTCACCACCTCAACATGTGAAATATTTATTCTATTTTCTATTAAATATAGGTTTTAAATTATTTGCTCATCATTGCTTTCTGTTTTTATTTACATTACATACAGCCCATTGGGCTCTGACCGTTTTTTTAAATCTTAGACTCATAAAGATGTGAGCTGGGACTATAACGACATAATCAGTCCTTAACCAGTAGCAGAAAGTGTAAGACATTCTCACACATGCAACTGTGGGGGTAGCAGGGAAATTCAAAATATGTTTGTTTTAAATTATGAACCTGAAAGTATTTTAAAAAAATGGCTATGATGAAGAAACTGTTCATTCATCAACCTATTAGTATAAACATTAAAGTATGTTGTACAACAAGACTGAACTGAAAGGGAAATGTAAAATAAAACTGAACTGGATGAGATGAGTGACAAGACTGCACTCTGAATAAACAGCTGTGTGTGTGTTGCTGGAGGAGACAAAGAAGCACATTGTGAACATTAACTGTTCAATAATAATGAATAAAATGGAGCAGGAAAAGAGTAACATCCTCATCTCGGTTGGTGTTTTTCAGCATCTCTCTGTTGTCTAAAAACCTCCAGATGGCGTTTCTCTGCCGTGAGCAAAGAGAGAGAAAGCCTATCATACCGAACCCAGACACTTTGTTTTTTTTACCCATTTACAGACACTGGGGCTTTGTAAACACATTAGAGCGGTTTCCAGTGCAAACCGACTGTAGAGCAGCACATGGAGGGGAAAAATCTTAGTGAAAATAACAGAGATATGAGAGGCTATTTGATTCATACATTGCAGCCACAGTTTAGACAATTACAATTGGTGCAAAGACAGTAAAACTTTACTAATCCTTCAAACAGTTATTATAACTGATATTATAAACTGATTAATGGTAAATTAATGAGCAGGAAACATGTTCATAACACATCTGTAGCTGCTATTGTGCAGAAAACTAACTGTCAGAACTTTCTCTCCACTGAGTTCCTCAGGTGAACTTATCCTCATACTTCAATCATGTATTTCATTACTAAACTCCTCTTCCAGTTTTTCCATTCTCAAGGAAACCCACAAAAAAAGTAATTTATCCTGGGATATGATGGAATATCAATAATTAATAACATGGGGTTATTTTATTGCTCATTTTACAGAAGGTAAAAAGCTCCAGAATCTTGAAAACAAAAGCGTGACTTGCATGTCTTTACTGGGGCCTCCTTTAATCATGGCTTTCCTTATATTGTATAGCTCTTCTTTTAATTTAGTTTCCTGATCTGTTTTCTTTCTGAACTTTATCTTTGTGTTTACTCTGATGTTGTTGATTCTGATCTGAGCCCCAACAATAAACTCCCAGAATTCAACCTTCCTCCAGTTCCTTCTCAGCAGAAAGACGTTTTCTGAAAAATGTTTTCTGTTCTGAATCAGGGTGGTGTTCACCACTGTGTTCTTCAGCTCTTCTTTAACCTCTCTGTAGGTGTTTGGGTCTGGAGCTAAATCACTGACATAAAATACTCCATCTGAGTATTTTACATTTGAGTTATATTTATCTAAGCATTTGATAATCTTCATCTGAGGTGGTGAAATATTCAAATAAAAATCAAATATTAAATTTCAGATTTAAAAATTCAGATGTAAAACCTGTTATTGTTAGTTCACAAGTCACAACAAAACTGAAGAGTGAAAACATTCACCGATTTCTTCACTGGAGAAACGTGATCAGGACATGAGCAGTTTTTAACTTTATTAAACACAACCACATTTCCATTGTATTAATTAGAAGTAATATTAATAATTTCTTACGTGGAAATGTAGCGTATTAGGCCTCTGAAATTAAAACTAAAAATAAATAAGTTTCAGTTTCAATGTCTGAAATCTGTACTACTTTAGATTATTACTAATTAACACCACTGCAATGTTCTGTATTAATTTACATTTCGCACAGCACTCCAACTTTTCTGGAAATGGGGCTTTTGCATCACTTTGTAAAGGGAAGTACTGGCGCTTACTGCAAATACATTATTAAAAGAACAGCAGGCTACCCCCCAGCTGTAGGACAGGGCTGAATCTACTGTAACTTAGCACCAACAAGTGGATACAGTCAGAAGCAGTGTTCAGGAAGGGCGGAGTTCTCCTGTTTTCAGCCTTGATAAAGCACATGGAAATTCTTACCCAGAGTGACTCACAAAGTGCTTAGGGTTCAGAGTATGTATTCTCGCTAGTACAAATAGGTTTGAGTCCAATCTCCCCTTGAGCTCAGACACGGCCAGAACAAGGACCAGTGATGATACCTGGAAAGAGCTAAACATAAACAGTAAATGGAATACACAGCATCTAGTCAGTGTTATACCTAGAAGTTATATAAGTGTAATACAGTCTGTTACAGTGCGCACTTAGATTTGTGCTCACTCAGTGGGTCACAGAGAGATGGGTCTTCAGGCTGCATGTGAAGACCATGACAGAGTCTGCTGTTGGAAGCCAGTGGAAGTTTGTTCCACTGTCTGGGCACAAGGACTGAGAAGGGTATTGACGTTAGTCCTCCATGTGTTTTTAAGGACATTGAATCAAGACGAGCTCAAGGTGCAGCTCAATTCTTGATCATTGCCATAAGGCAGGGAGGAGCTGCTCCGTTCTTGGCTTTGTAGGCAGCATGAGAGTTTTAAACCTGATGAGGACAGCTAGAGGAAGCCAGTGAAGAGAGCAGCAGCAGTGAAGTGACATGGATGAATTTTGGAAGATTGAAGACAAGCCGTGCAGCTGCATTCTGTATCAGCTGAAGGGGCCTGAGGCCTGCAGAATACGACCAGTCAGGAGTGAAGTCAAGTCAAGCCTTGTAATTACTAGAGACTGGACTATCCCCTGGGCATCCTCCTGAGACAGAAAGGGTCGGCTCCAACAGATGTTGTACATGAATGAGTCAGGTTTGAGATATGAGTTGCAAAAGAGAGCTGGTCATCCAAAAACACACCTTGCATCTCCAGACAGAAAAATTGAAGAGCTCTCAAATGAGAGCAAGATCTTGGTGAGGATCAGCCTTTCCAGGGATGAACAGCAGCTCAGTCTTGCTAGGATTGAGCTTAAGGTAGTGAGCTGTCAGTCAGACATAAAGTGATGCGACTGGAAACCTGAGTGTCAGAAGGTGGGAAGGAAAGCATTAATTGAGTGTCATCAGCATAACAGTGGTAAGAGAATCCATGTGAGGTAATTATATCACCAAGAAATCAGGTATACAATGAAAAAAGGAGAGGACCCAGCACAAAGCCTTGAGGAACACCAGTGGAGAGCCTGCATAGAGTGGAAGTAGCTCCATTCCATGTTACGTGGTAAGAGCTTTCATAAGACTCAAAACATTTCAATGTCAAAACAGCGATTCCGAGGTTTTTTAGCACCGACAGGAGGATTGTGGTTGACCATGTGAAAAGTTGCAGAAAGGTCCAGAAGAATCAGAACCAATGACAGTTTGGTTGATCTTTCTGCCTGGAGCTCCTCAGTTACTGCTACAAGGACAGTTTAAGTTGAGTGTGCCGGTTTGAAGCCAGACTGATTGGGAACCTGGAGCTGGTTCTGGGTGAGAAAGAGGGACAGTTGTTTATTGACCACACATTCAAGAATTTTAGTCAGGAAAGGAAGGAGTGATATCAGTTTGTAGTTACTGAAGTCAAAGGAGTCCAGAGTGGGCTTCTTCAGGATGGGAGTGACCCTCACGGTCTTGAAGGCCGATTGAACTTGACCAGAAAACAAGGAACTGTTTATGATGAATGTGAAGGGCAGCAGGTCCATGGAGATTGACTGGAGCAGTGTCAAGGGGATGGGGTCCAGTGGGATCCTATTTACCGTAGGCCCATAGGCGCACTGGGCAGTGCCTTTTTTTAGAGCACCAGTGATGTTAGTGTGTGTGTTTGGTCAGTAATCCCCATTACGGTCAGCCACTCTGTCAAAGCCATGTGCTGTCTCACTCTGAGAGGCTTGTGGAGTGTTTCTCTGCTCTCCTCGTGTTCATACTCTTTCTTCACATCTCTCTCTTCTTCTTCCCTACCTACTAATGACTGCAAATAACTGACAAATTTAACAAAACACAAGCCCTTTTTATCAGAAACTTTTAAATATATAGCTCAGAGCCTTCAGTTTGGGATTTTCAAACCTAAAACCCTTTAAAATCAACTCTAAACCCATAAATATTGCTTACTACTGCATTCATTCAATGTCCTGGTTTTCTGTTCCCTCTGATCATTACAGTTGCTCTGGACTGATGGAGGCCTGAGGCTGTAGTGGAGGGACTGTGAGGAGCGCTGACTGCTGTAAAGGGGTCAGACAAGGCTTCACCTCTAGGTGTGGGTTCATTTCAAACCAAGGCTGTAGACGTGTCATCCCGAGGCTCTGTACGGGCTGCAGGGCCTTTCTCTGTGTGTCACAGACACATTTAGTCATGTGAGAGTCTGTTCTAGACACCTGTATTGATGATGAGAAGACTGTCCTGTCCCTGTCCTGCTCTTTGGTTTGGTGGGTCATCTTCATCTTCACTGGAACTGATCCTCTTTGTTCATTTAATAAAAAATACATGACAGAGATATCCCAAATATAATAATAATTAGTCTCAAAATACTTCACAAATGTGTACATTTAATCCATTTAAACACAAGTCACAGATATGTTTCACTGTTCACAAATAAATATGTCCCAATCTGTGTCTCACAGTCTGCAGTTTGTACAAATACATTCCTGTTTTTGGATTTCATAAAAATATAATTTTACTACATTAACTACATTTCTTTAAAAGTTCACTGTATATATTCGTACAGTCATAGTCTCAAATATAAAATGTGTTTTTAAAGTATTGAATCTGCGTTTGTGGATCAAGGCACTCACCTGTTTCCCTTGATGTGTTGTTACATTCCTCTCAGGAGTTTTAGATTTTGAGACTGTTGTTAGATCGTGTGTGTTGGACGCTAGAGGTCGCTATTGTACTACAGTGAGAGAGAGGAAGGACAGTGTGTTACTAGGTCTGCCATGTTACAGCTGCTGGTTGTTTTGGATGAATACATCTGGAACCATCCATCCTTCTGTCTACTGCCCACTGCAACACTACAGAGGCTGTGCTTTCACATTTCACCTGATCCACATCCACACACAAATGTGGACAGCAGGCATTTATTAACTGTTATTTATGGTGGCCCCAAAGGGCAAATGCACATAAAAAGAAATGCACACAAATGCTCACCGTTGATGTGACATGTTTTTACAACTCTACTGCACTTACTTCCTTTCTTTCTAGGTTGAGATTGTTCTGTGTATTGCACTTACTACATTTTGACCTTTCTTGATATCAACACTGGCCTTGTTCTGACAAGTGTCTGAGCTCAGAGGGAATCTGGATACTAACCTTTGTACTAGTGAGGATCCACATTCTGTTTGAACACTAAGCACTTTTGTGAGTCGCTGTGGATAAGATCGTCTGCTAAGTTCTGTAAATGTAAATGCTGTTGTGCACAAACACATGCACACAAAAACATTACAGAAGAACCCAATTAAAAAGAGGTGAACATAAAAATACTGATGCACACATAAAAAGACATGCACATAAAAAAGTGATGCACACAATAAAGAGAGATACTTACATAAAAAGAGATACGCTCAGGAAAATAAAATAACAAAACAATAAAAGTGTAAAAAATGTATTCACATTAAAATAAAATACATGGGCCTTAAAAATATAGAGATGCACAAAAAAAGAGAAAAACCCCAGAATGTTGCTGCTGCTGCTGCAAACAAAAACACTTGCAAGCTAATTGCTAAAGCTAGCATGCAAAGCATTACTGTAGTTATGGAGTTTGAAGGCCACAACAAACATGGACCCCACGAGAACTTGTTATTGGACTGGAAAGTACTTCTCATGTATAATTCATGTTGAGTAATTTAAGTAATTACATGCAGTTTTACCAAGGGTGATCATATTTGAGTTTTCAAAAAAAGAGGACACATGGGGCAGGGTGGCAGCACAAATGCTTCCATAACCACGCAACTATGCTGCTAAACTTTAATACACAGATACTCATTAACAAGATAAAAAACAAAAGCCTTTTTGGACAGATTCCTTTCCATTCAACATTTGGCCCTAAGCAAAAATAATAAAATAATATATTTTTTGTCATTTCTTGACAGTTTATTATCATTGAAACTTGTTATTTTCTGTCCACACCAAACTTCAAAAATGAAGCCCTGTATTAAAACGATTTGTTTACACCAGAAATCTCATGATCATGACAGAAACTGACTGTTTAAATTTTAACTGTGTGTTTTAAATGTTACTAAAAGCAAGCACCACATTTTATCAACCAGAAGTAATACAGACTTGATAAATGGTCGGAGCATTGCTAGGATCCTCACATATTTCATATTTTATAAGGTCTGCCTGATAGAATTATAGGAATTGGGACGGGTGGAAGACTGTGGACGGCAGGATCCCGGACAGTTTTGGAATCCCGCCTTGTTTTAGGTCCTGAAAAGAGGACATGTCCGGCGAAAAGAGGACGTCCAGTCACCTTAGTTTTATCTACTGCTAACTATACGCTTATATACTGTTTAAACTACTGACTCTGAACATCGCGTTAGCCCAGAATCTGAAAGCTGCATTGCAGCTTCACTCCAACTGATGGAGAAATATTGGCAGGGCCCCTGTTGGCAGATTTTTCAAGGCTGTGTTTCTCTTTTTGAACAGTAGGTGTCGCAAAGGTTCGCTTGCTGTAATGTTCTATTATCCAGACATGGGATCATTTTGACACCTACCGTTAGAAAAGAGAAATACATCCTTGAAATATCTGTGAAAGTAGCCCTGCCAATATTTCTCCATCTCTGATGTCCATGTGTTTTATTTAATCTGCATTAAAACACATTAATGTGTGTGTGTGTATGTGTGTGTGTGTGTGTGTGTGTGCATCAGTTCTCTGTTCTTGATCTTCCAAAAAATTTTCGGGACTGGGACTTATAATCTTCAAATCTAGGCTGAAAACTAGTTTATCTTTTGGTAGTTAATGCTCCACATAGATAAAGGCGGCAGATCCAGGGGGTCCATGGACACAGGGAATTATAGTAAACTGAGACGCTGGTGTCGTCCGCCGCTTCACGCGACCACTCAGGTTTGTTGATGGTGGAGCGGAGGGATGCCTGTGTTTCAGTATGGGAAGCCGTTCAGGAAATAATTATAATGTATTTTGTACACATATATAGGGTTATGGAGAAACTACTTGGTTTAATGGCACATACATTGGTTTTAAACTGTTGGTTTGTATATATCGGTTTGTGAGTATATATTGGATTATCAGTTTATACATTGGTTTCCTAGCATATATATTGGTTTGTATGTATTGGTTTGTTGGTATATATATATATATATATATTGGACTCTCAGTACATACATTGGTTTTCCAGCGTATATATTGGTTTGTGTATATCGGTTTGTTGGTATATATATTGGTTTGTGGGCATGTATCGGTTTGTGGGCATGTATTGGTTTGTGGGTGCATACATCGGTTTGTGGGCATGTATCGGTTTGTGGGTGCATACATCGGTTTGTGGACATATATCGGTTTGTGGGCGCATATATTGATTTGTTTATATCGGTTTGTGGGCATATATATTGGTTTGTTGGCGTGTATATTGGTTTGTGTATATCCGTTTGTGGGTGCATATATCGGTTTGTGGGCATATGTATTGGTTTGTAACAAACCAAACGTCGATTGAGTAAAGGAACAAAGAAAATATTTTGTACATGTTTATGGCTTGTTTTGTGTGTTGTGAGGGTAAACAGTTTGTTACTTCCTGTATTTAGCGCTATTCATTAGTCCATGAAGCGTTAAAAGCAATGTGCGCAGCATTATGTACACATCGAACAGTCCCTTTCGTTCACCGCGGCTCTGCGAATCAGGAGCTAACTTCAGCGTCGTAGAAAACACATTGTTGTAGAACGTAATCCAATCGGCTAGTCTGAGCTTTGTTATCTTTATTATGACCTTTATTTAGTATTTATAATCGCGGAGCTCGATCACCGGGCCACTTGGTTTTTTTTGGAATATGTCAAAAGTTTGTCCAAACTGAGGTTCATTAAAACCGCGCAGCACAATCAAAACAGGCTACTCGCTGAACAGCACTGAGCGGCAAATTTCTACCATGCAGCACAGAATCCAATATATATGTCCACAAACCAGTATAAACAAACCAATATATGACCCACAAACCAATATATGCACCCACAAACCGATATAAACAAACCAATATATGCACCCACAAACCGATATAAACAAACCAATATATATGCCCACAAACCTATATAAACAAACCAATATATGCACCCACAAACCGATATAAACAAACCAATATATGCACCCACAAACTGATATAAACAAACCAATATATGCGCCCACAAACCGATATATGCCCACAAACCTATATAAACAAACCAATATATGCACCCACAAACCGATATAAACAAACCAATATATGCACCCACAAACCGATATAAACAAACCAATATATATGCCCACAAACTGATATAAACAAACCAATATATGTGCCCACAAACCGATATATGCCCACAAACCGATATAAACAAACCAATATATGCACCCACAAACCGATATAAACAAACCAATATATATGCCCACAAACTGATATAAACAAACCAATATATGCGCCCACAAACCGATATAAACAAACCAATATATGCACCCACAAACCGATATAAACAAACCAATATATATGCCCACAAACTGATATAAACAAACCAATATATGTGCCCACAAACCGATATATGCCCACAAACCGATATAAACAAACCAATATATGCACCCACAAACCGATATAAACAAACCAATATATATGCCCACAAACTGATATAAACAAACCAATATATATGCCCACAAACCGATATAAACAAACCAATATATATGCCCACAAACCTATATAAACAAACCAATATATGCACCCACAAACTGATATAAACAAACCAATATATATGCCCACAAACCAATATATGCACCCACAAACCGATATAAACAAACCAATATATATGCCCACAAACCTATATAAACAAACCAATATATGCACCCACAAACCGATATAAACAAACCAATATATATGCCCACAAACCAATATAAACAAACCAATATATGCACCCACAAACCGATATAAACAAACCAATATATGCACCCACAAACCGATATAAACAAACCAATATATGCACCCACAAACCGATATAAACAAACCAATATATGCACCCACAAACTGATATAAACAAACCAATATATGCACCCACAAACCGATATATGCCCACAAACTGATATAAACAAACCAATATATGCGCCCACAAACCGATATATGCCCACAAACTGATATAAACAAACCAATATATGCGCCCACAAACCGATATATGCCCACAAACCGATATAAACAAACCAATATATGCACCCACAAACCGATATAAACAAACCAATATATGCACCCACAAACTGATATAAACAAACCAATATATATGCCCACAAACCGATATAAACAAACCAATATATATGCCCACAAACCGATATAAACAAACCAATATATGCACCCACAAACCGATATAAACAAACCAATATATGCACCCACAAACTGATATAAACAAACCAATATATATGCCCACAAACTGATATAAACAAACCAATATATGCGCCCACAAACTGATATAAACAAACCAATATATATGCCCACAAACCGATATAAACAAACCAATATATGCCCACAAACTGATATAAACAAACCAATATATATGCCCACAAACCGATATATGCCCACAAACCGATATAAACAAACCAATATATATGCCCACAAACCGATATAAACAAACCAATATATGCACCCACAAACTGATATAAACAAACCAATATATGCACCCACAAACTGATATAAACAAACCAATATATGCGCCCACAAACCGATATATGCCCACAAACCGATATAAACAAACCAATATATGCACCCACAAACCGATATATGCCCACAAACCGATATATACAAACCAATATATACGCCAACAAACCAATGTATATACCAACAAATCGATATACACAACCAATATATACGCTGGAAAACCAATGTATGTACTGGTACTCCGATATATATACCCACAAACCAATATATATGCTAGGAAACCAATGTATAAATTAATAATCCAATATATACTCACAAACCGATATATACAAAGCAACAGTTTAAAACCAATGTATGTGCCATTAAACCAAGTAGTTTCTCCATAACCCAATATATGTGTACAAAGTACATAATAATTATTTCCTGAACGGCTTCCCATATTTCAGGATGTTCCCGCGTCTGTGTGTCCTTCTGGTTCTCTCCTTTTAGTTAAAGCTATCATAGTCAGATCTGCTGGAGTCATTAGCCACACTCTGTAAATGTTCACATTCTCTGCTTTACATTCATCCAAACAGATCACAACTAACTCCATCCCTCTACCTTTTTCCAGAGTAAATGACTGCCCACCTGTCCATCTGGACACTGATGGATGACTGTCGAGCTCCTGCTCCACGCTTCAGACCAGCTGCCCACACTCCAGCCACCACCACTGGCCTCGGAGCTGCCCCTACACTGAAGTTCTCACTGACCCCTAACTATTATCACAATTACTATTACCACTATTATTATTATTATTATTATTATTGTTATTATTATTATTATTATTATTACTATTATTATTACCACCACCATCATTACTTTCTTTATTTACTATTAATACTTCTATGATTGTATCAGGACACATGAGCATAACAGCAGACCTATGTGATGGTACTGTGACCTTTTGTAAGTAATGTGTAGGTAGATTGACCCGAGGAGGGTACGTCCCCCGTGTGAGCCTTGGTTCCTCCCAAGGTTTCTTCCTCAGCTCTGAAGGAGATTCTCTGTGTCACTGTTGCCCCTGGCTGAAAGTGTAGTGTTTCAGTGTAGTGTTTTTTGTAGTGTTGCACTTGAATTATTAGTAAATATTTGCAGGAGCTGCTGCAATATATACTGCTATGTAAATCTCTGTTACTGCTCACAGGGAAACCACTCATATTTATTTGTGTGTGTGTGTGTGTGTGTGTGTGTGTGTTCAGCCACCACCATGGAAAACTGAAGTAAATATGATGTCTACCTTTGCATGCAATCAGACAGAAACTGCTCTAGAGCTTGGCATCTTTTGCAGAATAGACTCATACATATATACACACAAGGACATATAGTACGACTATCTTTAGTATAGTATGACTGTCTTTACATGTGAGTTCAGTGAAAGCTTTCATTTATGCCAGATATTATTGTTGATTTTGCTTGTTTAGATTTATTTTGTTCATTTATTTTGTCAATAAAATGTGATAAGACGACTTCTGCCTCTGGTCTCTTCTCTTTTGACAGCTAGTGGGGGGATGACAGGTAATGGGCCTTTACCTTGACAGTGGGGAGGGGACCTTTCACCTGAGTTTTCACACTTATCTCATGCATATTCAATGTAGGAACCAGTGACTGAGAAAAACACTGTAATAATTTGGGTGTGTAGGAGTGGCCAAGGAGCAAGGGGATGAGGTATATGCAGGAGACTTTAATAACAATAAACCAAAGGTAACTAGACAGAGGTAAGATAACACTAAACAAGACTAGATGCTAAATACAAAACACAGGTAAACACTAAACAAAGCTAAACCACTAAACAAAGCTAAACCACTAAACAAAGCTAAACACCAAACAAAGCTAAACCACTAAACAAAGCTAAACCACTAAACAAAGCTAAACCACTAAACAAAGCTAAACCCTAAACAAAGCTAAACACTAAACAAAGCTTCTAAACATCAAACACGGTTAAGCATTATACAAGGACTATACAGAACAAAGGGGGTGAAACACATAGCAAGGCTAAACACAGAACAAGGCTAAGGAACAGAGACATTAAGCACAACAATGACCCACAACAAGAAACACTGAAGAGGACTATATAAAGACCACACCAACAACAGACACCTGGACACTAGATACACAAGGGAAGGGTATCACATGACCTGAGAACAAGCAGGAAGCAGACACAAGACAGGGGGGAACAGTCTTATGACGAGGGGAGCACAAACAAGAAACAATACAAAACAGAACACAAAACTAAGTGTTACGCTGCGCTGTGTATGTGTGTGTTTTCTCTCTCTCTCACTATCTCTGTAAATTTATAGGTTCTGCAATCTGTTCCAGTCCATGTTTGTTCACCTGTCTAGAGTTCATTCCATGTTCCAGTTCGTGTGTTTGTTCACCGTCCAGAGTCCGGTCCAACATCCAGTCCAACATCCAGTCCATGTGTTGTCTGTCATCACTTCGTCTACGTCATCTCGGCGGGAATCATAAATACGTCTGTGTACGCTGTTAGGAAGCTTTGTTTTGTGCTGTGATTTGTGTTGTGTATATTGAATTCTGTTTGCCTGGTTTTGACTTTGATCCATTCCTATTTCGACTACGAGTTTGTGTTTGCCCTTTTTGAATACTGATGCTAGGTTTATCTTTTGTAAATTATTGTAACACTGTGTATATATTTCACCAGAGTAGTGTTGGCTGCCGTTTGTTTTGGGAGTGGGTTTTGTGTGTGTTTTTGTGGATAGACAGGGAGTAAGGTAAGGTGTTGTCTTTTGTTTCCTTTTGTTTTCACTTAGGTAAGTTAGAGTTGTTTGTGGGTCAGTTAGGAGGGGTGTTTGTTTGTTGTTTTTGTCGGCTAAAGGCCATCCTGAAGTTCACTGGTGTTTGGTTTCATTGTAAATATCACATTTACAATTTATATTCTATTCATTATCCATTCTGTGTTTCCGTTTGTGTCCTTTCTGTTTCACCATTTACATCTGTTACAGTTATTCCCTTCACATATATTAATTTCAACCCATTCCTCATTCTGTTACGGCTCAACCCTAGACTGGGTCGTAACATAAGCACGTTACAAACAGTGTCACCTCACATTTGTTACGCTCTAAGAATAAAACCACATCCAATTTATAAAAAATACAATCAGCAGTGTCCCAGCTAGCAAGGTAGATCTGGCCCAGTTCCAGCTAATATTGTAATAATTTAGAATATTGATGTAATGACTGGGACACGAATGACAGAAATGAAGGGAGGACATTGAACTGGAACGAGCTTTAAAATGAATGAACTCTGAATGAGAAAACAGAAGGTGACAGAATTGAACCGCTGTAAAAACACAGAAGAAGACGATGAAGATACGCACACTTGTCAGTGACTGCAGCGCGCGAGCAGCTCTCACCAGCCTCAGGGAACAGCTTCATCCATCCATCCATCCATTATCTCAAATCAAATCAAATTTATTTATATAGCGCTTTTCACAACTGATGTTGTCACAAAGCAGCTTCACAGAATTCTGTGAACCGCTTATCTGTAACCGCTTATCCAATTTAGGGTCGCGGGGGGTCCAGAGCCCACCTGGAATCATCGGGCGCAAGGCGGGAATACACCCTGGAGGGGGCGCCAGTCCTTCACAGGGCAACACAGACACACACACACACACACACCTACGGACACTTTCGAGTCGCCAATCCACCTGCAACGTGTGTTTTTGGATTGTGGGAGGAAACCGGAGCACCCGGAGGAAACCCACACGGACACGGGGAGAACACACTCCTCACAGACAGTCACCCGGAGCGGGAATCGAACCCACAACCTCCAGGCCCCTGGAGCTGTGTGACTGCGACAACTACCTGCTGCTCCACCGTTCCACCTCAGCTTCATCCCATAAGTATTTCAGTTTAACCTTATATTTTTAGATACATATGTATTTTGGTATCGCCCAAATGTAGTTAACATCGTTAATGTGATGTACGTTATTCTATCAACTGCTATATGTTACATACGTAATATTGAACCGCTTTTTTTTTTTTCAAATGACAGACTTTAGCTAACCTGTTTAACTCTAGCGAGCTCTTTTTTTTCCTCTGACATAGAAAACATTTAAATGACATGACACTCGCTCATACATGAGTTATTATAATTTGAGTAATTATGTGGTTTGATGGCGTATTTTACAAGACGATGTGAGCATCTTTGTGGGGTTTTATGTCCACAGAACTGCATACCTTAGTATAAGAAATAAAATAAGAAATAAACTGCTTAAACACATTAAGAAGTACTAGCTAAGTAGGTTAAAATACATTCTCAAACTCAGTGCTGGTTTCTGGTGTAATGTAATGTTATAAATATATAATTCCACATACACTAATCCTTTGTTAGGGAGTAGCAGTGATTTTGGGCTAGTGATTAATGGGTTGAAGGAGGTTATATTGAAAATGATAGAAGCATATTCACTGAGAGAAAAAAAAATCATGTGAAGTAGTTTATTTTGGAGTTGGCTAAATTTTTCAAAATTATCTATGAACATGAACTAATTAATTTTCTTTGTGTAATTAAGTAAAGATGGACTGCAGTAAGAAAACTAGTGGGCAGTGAAAAATGCAGGTGGGCAGGGAGAAACGCAGATAGGTTCATTTAAAGGCTAAGCACCACTTAATGGACCTCCGTGAATATTTCACATTATTGTAGTTACTGACAGATATAAGTGTGAATTAAAATGAAAATAGCTGCTTAATTTGCTTTAAAACTGACAATTTTATTAAATTGCCGGAAAAACCAGAGCACGCTACGGAAATTCTCGAACGCAACCGTGACGTCACTGGTGGACAACAGCTGAACAACGCCGCGGTAAAACACCGTTATGACTGACTGTTATGACAGTATCTAGCTAAATAACCAACATTATTCATGACAATAGCCTAGCAATAAGCTAAACTCAAATGTAGAGGTACCGTTATTCTTGTAAATGTGATTGAAGTCGAACTCGAATTCATCCGACACTATAAACCTCTTGTCGAAACCAAAAGTCTTGTCGAGAAATGTTTAGAACGTGTTTTTTCACAATATATCAGCACTTCTGAAAATAGGTTTTTGGAAAGTCTTAATTTAGAGTGAATTTAATCAAAAAATAGATGTATGACACTCTTACTGATTCAACATTGTTGTTGCAGAGATTATTCTGAAGAAATGCATGTGTAACACTTTGAGAAAAAATAATTTGAGATGGGTGTAATTTGTAAAAAAAAAATCAAGGCCTGTCAGACTACACCAGAGTGTCTGAGAACCACTTTGAATTGCTTTTGTGTGAAAGATGGTCTATAAAAAAACTCGACTTACCTTGTCTTCTACAGAAAAAGAGGTGAATATTTGTGGGGATTACTGTGTAAAATAAAATAACACAATGTAAGTTCAGAAGATGGAAGGAGGCGTATGAAATCAACACAATTTAAAAATCCACAATTATAATAGAATAACTTACAATTATGTTCCCGAACTAAAGGGAAGTGAACATATACCCTTGAGAGTTCAAGTTCAAGAAGTTTATTGTCATTTCAGCAGTATACAGTGTTTACAGTACACAGTGAAACGAAATAGCGTTCCTCCAGGACCAAGGTGCTACATAAGACAATACACAACATTAAAGTGCAACTAGTGCAAAGCTAGTGCAACATAAAACAGTGCACACACATTAAAGTGCAGAAGATATGGCTAAGAAAATACAAAACAATGTCCCTACAGTACAATACAAAACAATGCAATACAAGACAATGCAAAACCATAAGTACGGGGGGGGGAGACACTGCAATTTAAAGTGTATTTGTGCTGTAAACAGTAACTGGATGTAACCATCACGTAAACAGGGTATGTGTAAACAGTACACTCATTTTCAGTCCAACAGACCAGTGTTTGCGTGAAGAAGTGTGTGTGTGTGTGTGTGTGTGTGTGTGTGTGGGTGGGTGCTTCTTCAGTCCAGTCTCAGTCTCTAGGTGTTCAGGAGTCTGATAGCATGTGGGAAGAAGCTGTTACGGAGTCTGGATGTGAGGGCTCGAATGCTTCGATACCTTTTTCCAGATGGCAGTAGGTTGAGGAGTGTGTGTGAAGGGTGTGTGTGATCTCCCACAATGCTGAGTGCTTTGCGGGTGCAGCGAGCGGTGTAGATGTCTGTAATGGAGGGAAGAGACACACCGATAATCTTCTCAGCTGTCCTCACGATCCGCTTGAGGGACTTGCGATCTGCCACAGTGCAGTTTCCAAACCAGACAGTGATGCAGGAAGTAGGGTTTTGATGTGCCTCATGACGGGCCTCTCGAAGCACTTTGTGATGACAGGTGTGAGAGTACCATTACAGTGACAGCAAAAGTTAGCACCATGTTGAGTTTACTGACAGTGCAGCAGCAGAACAGTCTAAAAGTGATACACAATAAAACAAGCACTTTACGTGCACTTTTGCAATGTTCAGAAATGTTTCGTACACAACAAGAACATTCTTCAGCTTTAGAAACTTGGGTGTATCTCATGCTCTATATGTCAGAACAAACAAAGGGAACCTTGCCTGAGGTAGGTTGGTAAGTTCATCCATTTCAAGACTGCCTTCTAGGATGATCCTGACACTTGAAGGGTTCAGTAGAGGTGATGCCTGGTTTTGGACCAATGACCTGGAAATCTGCATCATCCAGATTCTATAGAGAGCGAGAGACAAAAAACAGTGTTGAGTGTCAATTACAATTTGTCTAAATATAGACAGAAAGACAGAGGTCTATAGATAAATAGTTAGCTGTAGAGGAACAGATAGATAGACAGGTGAAGCTAGACAGTCAGGTGTAAAGAAACAGACAGATAAAGAAAATAGACTCACAGAGCTACTTATGAAGAACTTAGAGCCTTGAGGGGACTTCCAATGATGTGTCTATGGCTGTTAGCTCAGGGTTCTGGAAGAGCGTGACATGCATGAGATAATTTGGGTTTTATTTCTCCAGGTTTTAAGAAATTTGTCTCTGACATTTTTACCTTAAGTTATGTTCATATTTCAATATTATTAGCGCTCTACCCACACACACTCACACACACACAGCAAAGGTTTTAAAGGTGTTTTTTCCTCTGAAAATTAAAATAAAGAAATCTTTTCTGCAGAGAAATTGTTTAAAACGAAGAAATCAAGTATTTTTCCAAACATCTGGAGGAAGAGGTTTCACAGGAAAATGATGCAAGGCTCTTGTTATTGCCTCAGGGAGTGGTTTAATTTCTGATTGGTTCCTGTGCTGAGAGATGAAGGTGATAGTGATGAAGATGCAGGTAGAAATACAGCAGCTTTACAGCAGTTTGAACTCACTCTCAGAACTACACTCCACTCACTCAGAGGTGTCAATTCTCCTGAAAGACTCTCCTCAGCACCATGACGTCTCGCTTCTGTCTCCTGCTCGTTGTTGTCTTGTTCGTGATCGCAGAGTCTGCTCCAACAACTCCACAACTTGGAGGATGGTCAGAGTGGAAGAACGCTGACAACAGCGTGAATGAGATCTGCAGGAAGGTGAATGTTGTTCTTCTCTGTAATTTATTCTTCTGTAAGTGCTCCGTCCTGCTCAGGGTCAGAATTAAAACCCACTGCTGTGTTCCAGTGTGTTATTCATTTCACTGACGGAAAACTGTTGATACCTTGTGTCTAATCTGGGTCTAAACTGATAACCCTTCTTCTAAAGCTCATGAGAGTTTATAAACAGCTTACAGGACAATATCTGGTTGTTTATAAACTGTTGTAATTGCATGAAAAACCTTCTTAATGCACAGTTCATAAGCTGGATTAGGTCAAAACAGTTCCACATAGACCCCTCCAGCCCACACTTGGCATTGAGAACAGTGGCTTTAAGCTGAAGCTGTATCATCATCATCATCAGTACTATTATTATAGTGAAGGTGGTCTGTTAGTATTATTGTTATTAAAAGTGAAGACAGTCTGTGGAGATATTATTCTGAGTTACTGTTGTTTGTGCTGTAGTTGTAAAATGTTTTTTTTTATTATTTCAGCTACAGCCTGAAGTCCAAAAGCAGCTTGGAGAGGAGTTTTCTCGTTTCGAGGCTCTGACGTACCAAACCCAAGTTGCTGGAGGAGTGAACTACAGAATCAAGGTACATTTAACTTTTTATACGTGATTATGGTTTGTCTGTTGGTAATAAATGTGTAATCCCCAGAAAAACATGAACAAGCTGAAAGGAGGTTCTAGATAAAGGTTCTAGTTAAGATTGTGCTGTTTGACTGGGAATAATAAAGTTATTTTTAAGAGACACAAACCCAAACTGAACATGTACACAAACGCCCCCTTGTGGAAGCTTTACATTACACTGTAACCCAGACTGTAGTTACCCCAGCTGCTGCAGTACTCACTTTAGGGTGAATCCCACTCCCCATTCCCCCCTCCCCCTTGTTTCTGAGTGTCCTCTCTCCCCTTGGGGTTGAGTTACAGGGTGCAGTGGTTAAATCTCCCCCTACGACGACTCTTCAAGACCCTGATACGTCATCAGAACAGAGCAGTGCTTCATTCCCAGGCGACTAGCGCCGCTCTGTAGCAGCTCTGCACCAGTCTGCAGTGATATCAGAGGAGCTGCTGGACTTTAGTTACATTTAGGGCCTCATTCTCCTTCAGAAGACTTCCACAATCAGAGATTATCACTAAATGTATTGGGTGTCGCCTCTAAACCCAGTCTCTAGCAGGAACAGTGGGCTTTGGAGAACACAGCAATGGCAGCAGTGACCTTAAACGTTGATTACTCGTTGTGTTTACTCGTCGAATAAGGTCCATACAGTGGAAAAGTGCCATATGTGGTAGGGGCAAGTGGGGAATACTGCATTCACCCTAATTCTGAACATTATTAACAGTGGTGTTGAGAAACAAAGAGGTCAGAGTTCATTATGTTTAATTAAATAATGTAGTAAATGTTCAGTGTGTGTTTCCTGAGTCGAGATATGAATCAAGGAATAAAATGTGGGTCTCCTGAGAATAGCACACTCAATTAACACAGACACAGAAACACAAAAATAAATGTAGAAATGTGGAAATATATAAAAATGAATAAATATGGAAATACATACATTTATAAATAATGGAAATTTACATTTATTCATATCCTTCTCATTTTATAAATATATTTATTAATTTCTTACAGCATTTATTTGGAATTTCGTTCATTTTTCACTCATTAATGTCATATATTTATGTATGTAATATTTTTTATTTATTTGCAGTAATGACATATTTATTCCTCCACAGTAAACAGAACACTTCTCTAACATTGTCACATCCCTCTCTCTCTCTTTCACACACACTCTCTCTCTCTCTCTCTCTCTCTGTCCTTCTCTCTCTCTCTCTCTCTCTCTAACACACACACTCTCTCTCTCTCTTTCTCTCTCGCTGTCTCTGTCCTTCTCTCTCTCTCTAACACACACACACTCTCTCTCTCTCCCTCTCACACACTCTTACTCACTCTCTCTCTCTCTCTGTCTCTCTCTCTCTCTCTCACACACACTCTCTCTCTCTCTCTCTGTCCTTCTCTCTCTCTCTCTCACACACACACACACACTCTCACTCTCTCTCTCTCTTACACACACACACACACTCTCACTCTCTCTCTCTCTCTCACACACACACACAAACACTCTCTCTCTTTCTCTCTCTCTCTCACACACACACACACACACACTCTCTCTCTCTCTCTCTCTCTCTCTCTCAGGTTGATGTAGGAGTGAATAAGCTTGTCATCATAGAGGTGCATCAAGATCTTAATCAGGTCGACACTCTGACGAAGGTTGAAGTGGTTTCCTCAAAGAATTCTGGAGTTGTTCCTGTGAATGTATTGGTGGTAAAAAAATTTAATGACAAAAAAGTGAATGTATTGGTGGTAAAACAGTAACAAATAAAATGAAAAAATATTGAATGAAAAAAAAGTGAGTAAAGTGTGTGTGTGTGTGTATGAAGTGTGTGTGTGTGAAGTGTGTGTGTGTGTATGAAGTGTGTGTGTGTGAAGTGTGTGTGTGTGTGAAGTGTGTGTGTATGAAGTGTGTGTGTGTGTGAAGTGTGTGTGTGTGTTTGTGTGTGTGTATGTAGTGTGTGTGAGTGAAGTGTGTGTGTGTGTGTGTGAAGTGTGTGTGTGTGTGTGTCTGTGAAGTGTGTGTGTGAAGTGTGTGAAGTATGTGTGTGTGTGAAGTGTGTGTGTGTGTGAAGTGTGTGTTTCCCTGATCAGATGAAGGTTGAGATAGTGAACCCCTCCTCTATACAGAGTGTGTATTAAAGTTTCTGATGAAAAAGGCTTGTGTTTTGTTAAATTTGTCAGTAATTTGGAGACATTAGTAGGTTTCTATGGACTTGAACATGGCAGTGTTTTGAAGGCTGAAAACAGGAGAACTCCACTGCCTTTTCTGAACACTGCTTCTGACTGTATCCACTTGTTGGTGCTAAGTTACAGTAGATTCAGTCCTGTCCTACAGCTGGGGGGTAGCCTGCTGTTCTTTTAATAATGTATTTGCAGTAAGCTCCAGGACTTCTCTTTACAAAGTGATGGATAAACCCCATTTCCAGAAAAGTTGGGGTGCTGTGCAAAATGTAAATTAATACAGAACGCAGTGGTGTTAATTATTAATCCTCTAATATAAAGAAGTACAGATTTCAGACGTTGAAACAGACATTTATTAATAGTTTAAGTTTCAGAGGCCTACTACACTACCTTTCTACACAAACACCCTGTTCCCTTATTGAGAATATAGTCATTCTGATTAATACAATGTAAAGGTCATGTTCATCAAAATGTGTTCTACTGATTGTCTGTTGAATTGTCTTACCCTCCAATACATTTAGGCTTTAGGTCATTGCCTGGGTCATTACCTGCAAAAGTGCTGAACATGTCATAATCTCTCAGGCCTCATTTGTACATTTCTATGAAACCTCTTTGGTAAATTTTGGTAATTTTTCCTAAACTGATTAAATTGTTCTCAGGTGAATCTTGGCTTTCAGTGAAGAAGGGGAATTTGTGAAGGTTTAGATCAAACAATGATCAAACAGCTCTCAACTATAGCTCAGAGGTGCATCTCATGAACCTTCAATTGACAAATACATATAGACACCAAACACTGCAGTGTCACACAGACTCACAGTGGAAAGACAAGGCCGTGAACAGGGTGAACAGTGGAGAAGAGGGGTAAGGCTGGGTGGTGGAAGACTGAGGGGACAAGACAGAGGAAGAGGAAGGAGAGTCCATGCCCATAGGTTTGTCCCAGATGAAATAAGGGCAACAATTGTGGACCATGTTTTAAATCACGGTCTTTGTGCTGAAGCTGGTCGCCGGGGGCAGCCGAATATTGGAAGAACAACTGTGTCTTCAGTCGTTCAAACGTGTCGTAGAGAGAACAGGTGTGTGATTCAGAAAAGTGCACTCTGCTGTAATGCTGCACATTGACATCAATTCTGAAATGTTATTCAATCCTATGATTTTTTAAAGAGATGTAGCTGTTTTGTTAATCACCGAACTAACATTTGATTGTTTTACCTTTATTCCTGATAACTGCTTTACGTCTGTTTGGCTGTTGGTAGTCAATTAACATCTGACACCTTCAAACAGATATTCCAGCCCAACCTGATTGGAGTACATTACACAGTTCTGCATTCTTCACATCAAAAACGTAATGGATATTACACTCTCAATCATTGTATCTTCTTAAGGTTTCCACAGTACGTACTGAAATAGAAAAACAAGCTTTTGGTCAGGCTGCACCATCAGACTTATATTTGGTAAAGAAAGTATTTAAATTACATGACTTAGTGCCACTAATGTTTTAAAAAGCATTCTTCAGACATTGGAATTGAGCAAAATGGATTGTAAATGTCTTAAATAGCTTATTAGAGATTCTGTGGTCTGTGGTGTTGGTGGAAACATTGTATGTGCTGCTGCCTGTCTTGGCCAGGACTCTCCTGTAAGAGAGATTTTTAATCTCAGTGAGAGTCTTTCCTGGTTAAATGAAGGAAAATGAATGAAATCCTTCAGCATTTTTGATGTCACTCCACACGTGATCAGTTGGATTTAACTGTCTCGAAGCTCTTTAAACACCCTATCAGCATTGTAGCCCCTTCTTGAACTCTGTGACTCTTTTCGTAAGTTCTTTGAACATAAAATAACTCAAATTATTGACTCACACACCGCTCCTGCAACCTATACATTCTCTCCCTGGTAGTCAGCCCTTCTCCCTCTGGAACCCCCTCTTTTCTTCTCTGCTTTTGAGCTGGTTACTGATTCACTCGTTCTTGAAATTATTTCTAAATCTAAAACCACAACCTGCTGTCTTGATCCCCTCCCTACACCCCTAACCAAAGCCTGTATACCTACTCTGGTCCCCCACCTCACAGCCATTATTAATCAGTCATTGCTCAATAGCCACGTCCCCTCAATCTACAAAGTTGCAGCAGTAACTCCAATTCTGAAAAAACCTGGTCTTGATCAGAATAACAATTTTCTCCCTATCTCTAAGCTCCCATTCCTTTCCAAAGTTCTCGAAAGAGTAGTGGCTAATCAACTTAAAACCTTTCTTGAATCAAATAACCTTTCTGATCCACTTCAGTCTGCTTTCCGTCCATGTCACAGTACCGAAACTGCACTGGTTAAAGTCGTCAGTTACTTGCTGGTAACTGCAGATAATGGCGGCTTTAGTGTACTCGTTCTATTAGATCTAAGTGCCGCCTTTGATACAGTAAGCCACTCTATCCTCCTTTCAAGGCTGTACAAGCTGGGCATTACTGGAACTGCCCTTGACTGGTTCAAGTCCTATCTATCAGACCGCAAACAGTATGTCACTCTCTCTGGTTATCGCTCTGTCACATCCACTGTTACACATGGTGTCTCTCAAGGCTCTGTGTTGGGACCCTTGTTGTTTATTATTTACATTCTCCCACTAGGACAAATCATCTGTTGCTTTAACCAGGAGTTCCATTGCTATGCAGACGACACCCGAATTTATCTTCAGACCGAGACCTTTACTAACCCACCTCTCCATAATTTAGAATTTTGTCTTTTGGAAATCAGAAACTGGATGAAGGACAACTCACTGAAGTTAAATAGTAATAAAACTGAACTTATTCTTATCAGTTCTAAGACTCAACAAAGTCAGTCCTTTCAGTCTCTCTATTGGTGACGTCATTGTGTCTCCTTGTGATGAGGTCAGTGAATTGGACCCATCACCAAGACTGGAATATACATTAAGGAATGTATATTAGTATCATTGCTTACCTTGTTTCAGTTCCGGTCCTAGGGGAATGGCAGCGAATTTCCTGTCTCTCTTTGTGCTAGCCGAAGGGCCCACGGTGAGGTATAGAGAGGGGGAGGGAAGAGCTGGATTCAGGAACCTGTGCAAGGGAAAAAGCAAATGAGTAAAACTATTAAAACTATGTACATAGATAAACACTTACCAGTGAAGCTGGAATGAGATGTGCGGGGGATATCTGTTGATGGTCGTATTGAAGGGAATTAATATCTTCCTGGGAGCAACCTTCTTACCCCTTTGCTAGAGTTGGGTTAGTCCAATTAAGAGAGGGGTGGGGCTAAGTTCCTAAAAGGAGGGGGATTTGGCTGCAGTAGCCAGGTAAAGGTAGAGGGAACTGCAGTATGGACAAACTTTGTCTGTTTAGTTCCAACGTGCTCTTTTTATTTTCTTTTCATTTATTTTTCTTTTCTTTTCATTTCTCTTCGGGTACCTCTCTTGTTGTGACGTCATCACGTGTGCTTCGTTTAAATAAAGTCTCACGGAAAGAGTTATTTTGAGTCCTGCCTACTCCTTGCTGAGTGAACCCACATTTCCTCATCCGTACCCTCCACACTACAATTTTAACATCCATCTCACACTCCTTCTATTACAGTTCAAAACCTGGGAATACAACTTAACTCCACCCTTAAACTTGATCTACACGTTAACTCGTCGTTGGTGTCGTCATTTCCGGCTGACAGTTCGCGCGCTCAGTTTGTTTGCTTGCTGCTGTTTAGTACTGTTCCTAAGTTCTTTACTTAAAGTCTTTACTGTTAATACCTTGTTAACTTATTCTTATTAGTTGTGCTTAGTGTTAGTTGTACACTGTTAATACCACTACCATTTTATTATTGTTGTTTTCATATTAATAACTTCTCTCAATTAATAACTCCTTCTCTCCTTATTATGGCGACCGCAGAGGAGCGATCTCTCTCCAGGCTCAGCACGGAGCTCGAGCAGTTGGGCCGCCAAATTCAGCGTCTCCTGGAGAAGCAGACGGAGCTCCAGCGGGAGAAGACGAGGCTCGAGGCCGCCCGTGATGCCTCCTACGCGGCCGTTGGCACGCCAGCTCCTCCGTCGCGACGGCTCCCCGGGATGGCCATCTTCACTCCAGCCCCGAGCTGGGAGCGTCAGCGTGGGCGTGGGAAGCCGAGGTTCTCTCCCCCTCTACCGCAGCCAGTCTTCACCTCTACTAACCGGTTTGAGGTGCTCAGCTCCTGGCCCTCACCTGCACCGAGAACTAAACAGGGCGGTATTCTTATCATCGGCGACTCTATAGTCAGACATTTAAGAGTCTCAGGCACAAAGAGTAACGCTTCTGTGTCCTGTCTCCCAGGTGCTCGTGTCCTGGATGTTGCCAGGCGACTTCCCTCGGCGCTGCGGCAGCGTGAGGATCTCGGCACCGTCGTTCTCCACGTGGGGACGAACGACACTTCCGCCCGCCGCAGCGAGGTCCTGAAGGAGCACTACCGTTCGCTTCTGGATACCGCTCGGAAGAAGACGGACGCCAGGATCGTCGTCTCCGGCCCCCTACCCACCTACAGACAAGGATGTGAGGCGTACAGCAGGCTCTTCGCACTCCACTCCTGGCTCTGGGTCTGGTGTGGCACTGTCGGCGTGGACTACGTCGACCACTGGGAGTGTTTTCGGGAACGTCCTGCCCTCTACCGCCGGGATGGGCTTCACCCTAGTCGTCTAGGTTCTGCAGTTCTCTCTGGGAACATCAAGGATGTTCTTCGCCAGGCTTGACTAACCCCACCCACCAGCACAAACCAGGCAAGTAGATTACACAGCGAACAGGTAAGTGATTTTAAGGATACACTTACAGATAATGGCCATTTGTTTGCCCATAGTAAGGGTGTATCTACAAAGCTTGCTTTAAGAAATATAAAAATTTGTTACAGTATCAAGACTGTGTCTGTCCCCCGAATCAAACTTAAACCCAGAAAATATCAAACAGCGTGCCCCAATAACCTAATCACTATTAAACCATCAGAAACAGAGGGTAGTATCTTCCCCTCAGATCTAAAGTTTGGCCTACTCAATATAAGAGCACTTAACTCTAAAGCAGTCATTATACATGAAATAATAATGGATCAGAAATTTGAAGTTTTATGCTTTAGTGAAATTTGGGTCAGAAATGATGAATATTTAGCACTAAATCAAGCCACTCCTACAGGCTATAAATATGTACACAGCCCCAGACTGACGGGCAAAGGGGGTGGATTATGTATAATTTACAAAAATAATTTAATTATTAACCAAAAACATGGTTACAACTGTACTTCCTTCGAAATCATGTACATTAACATAATTAACCCCGCCACAAATAAGAACACTATCTCCTTATTAAACATTTATAGACCACCAGGGCCCTATTCAGAATTTATAAAAGAATTTGGTGAACTAGCTGCTAATTTAGCAGTGTCATGTGATAAGTTAATAATTGTAGGAGACTTTAACATTCATTTTGAGAAAAGTGATGATCCCCTAAAAAAGAACATTCACATCAATCATAGATTCTGTTGGTTTCACACAAAATGTATCAGGTCCTACTCATTATTGTAATCACACACTAGACTTGGTTTTGACCCTGGGCACGAACATAAAAAACCTAAATATTCTCCCTCAGTCTTCCACAGTCTCAGACCACTATCTAATTTCATATGAACTGAGTTTAGATTTTAAAAAATGTACATGCCCACAATATTATCTAAAGCGCTCACTAACCCCATCTACAGCCCCTAAATTTACTGAAAACATCACTGATTTATTGACCTCAGTCAGTAGTCCAGCAGACCCACTGGAGCTGGACAGACTAACGGACTACTTAGATAACACTCTTCGATCAACTTTAGATAGTGTAGCACCACTTAAGCGTAAAAAGCTACAACAGAAAAAACTCGCTCCCTGGTATAATGAAGAAACACTCACCCTAAAACAAACCATAAGGAAATTAGAGCGGAAATGGCGGTCGACTAAACTGGAAGTATTTCACTGTGCCTGGAAAGACAGCCTTATCCAATATAGAAGGGCACTCGTCAATGCACGTTCAGCACATCTGTCCTCACTGATTGAAAATAATAAACACAATCCTAGAGCACTCTTTAATGTAATCTCTAAACTTACAAACAATCGGGCAGCTACTGATCCACAGATCCCAGCCATTCACACCAGCAATGCTTTTATGGACTTTTTTAACAATAAGATTGAAAATATTAGACAAACAATAAATACCATATTACTAAATCCAGCCTGTCTCATCTGGTGTGGATGATATAGAACAAAACATAGAAGAAAGACTACAGGACTTTGACCCACTACCACAGCTAGAATTGGAGAAAATCATCTACTCGTCAAATTGTACGACCTGCACAGTTGATGCAATACCAACAAAACTATTTAAAGAAGTATTACCAGTCATAATCAATCCCCTTTTAACAATCATAAATTCGTCCCTTAGACTAGGTCACATACCCAAAGCATTTAAACTAGCAGTTATTAAGCCCCTGATCAAAAAACCGAATCTTGATCCTAGTGTACTATCCAATTACAGACCCATCTCTAACCTTCCCTTCATATCTAAGATCTTAGAAAAAGTTGTGGCCCAACAACTTAGGTCATACTTGCATAAGAATAACATATATGAAAAATTTCAATCTGGTTTTAGGCCACACCATAGCACCGAAACAGCTTTAGTTAAGATAACAAACGACCTTCTTCTAGCCTCTGATCGAGGCTGTGTATCCATGCTAGTTCTACTAGACCTCAGTGCAGCTTTCGATACAATTGATCATACTATTCTGCTAGAAAGATTAAAAAACATGGTTGGAATAACAGGAACAGCCCTATCATGGTTTAAGTCTTACCTCACAGATCGCTATCAGTTTGTAAACGTAAATAATGTTTCTTCTACTCATACAAAAATGAGATTTGGAGTTCCCCAAGGCTCCATTTTAGAACCTTTACTATTCATATTATACATGCTGCCACTGGGCAGAGTTATTAGCAGGCATGGCATTACCTTCCACAGTTATGCAGATGACACACAGTTATACATATCAGCCAAACCAGATGACAAACCTACATTAAAGAATATGGAGGACTGTGTTAAAGAAGTAAAGCATTGGATGTCATACAATTTCCTTCTGCTAAACAGCGACAAAACCGAGGTTCTCCTTTTAGGTCCAAAACCTGCTATAAATAAGGTATCAGACTTAATACATAATTTTGACTTCCCTGTTCTCCCGAGCTCATCAGCTAAAAATCTGGGTGTTATAATTGATTCAGATCTATCATTTGATCAGCATATAGGTAACATTACAAGAATAGCTTTCCTACATCTTCGGAACCTCGCTAAGTTAAGAAATTCCTTATCCCTCCCAGATGCGGAAAAATTAGTTCACGCTTTTATTTCATCAAGATTAGATTATTGCAATGCACTTTTATCAGGATGCTCCAGCAGAAACTTGAGTAAACTCCAGTTAATTCAAAATGCTGCAGCCAGGGTCCTCACTAAAACTAGAAAATTTGATCATATCAGTCCAGTCTTATCGGCCCTTCACTGGCTTCCAGTTAAATTCCGTATTGATTACAAAATTCTTTTACTCACGTATAAATCCTTATATGGTCTCGCCCCTGAATACTTGCAAGACCTCATCACACGCTATGAACCACCAAGATTACTCAGATCTCAGGGTGCCGGCCTCTTACGAGTACCCAGAATTCATAAAACGTCAGCGGGGGGGAAAGCCTTCTCCTACAAAGCCCCTCAGCTCTGGAACAATCTTCCAGCTAGTGTTCGGGACGCAGACACAGTCACTATGTTTAAGTCTAGGCTCAAAACACACTTGTTCAGTTTAGCCTTTGGCAACTAACCTCTGTCTAGTTTAAGGTTGTCATTTCAGGAACCCATGGACATGGAGAATCAGGGTAAACCTGGATGATGTGCTCACAATTTCTCTTGTTTGGAGCGGAAGGATGTCTTTGCCTGAGCTCCTTCTGGTTTCCCTACTCCCAGTCTGTTACAGTCAGATCCGTCACTACACTAAAGAAAATATTCACATGCTCTTATTCTCTGCTGCACTCAACTAAACTAACTGCTTCCCTTTTACTGTTTTACTGTTTTCTGACAGAATGGTGGCCCACTGATGGAAGATTGTTTGCTGGATTCTCCTGCAGACCAGACCAGACCAGCTGCTCACCTTATTATTATTATTATTATTATTATGTAGCATAATGACACTTCATTGGTGATCATTTAAAATTCAATCTATAGTTTGATCAGAGGAGGATGGGTCCCCTTTGTGAGTCTTGGTTCCTCCCAAGGTTTCTTCCTCCAGCCTCGAGGGAGTTTTTCCTTGCCACTGTCGCCTTCGGCTTGCTTGCATTGGGCTTTGATTTAAATGTTCTGTTTTGAAACTGTGAAGCTGCTTTGTGACAACGTCAGTTGTAAAAAGCGCTATACAAATAAATTTGATTTGATTTGATTTGTATAACCGTTTGTACTACAACCTGATCATCTTTTACATTTGAAGTTCTGTAGTTAATGAATCTGCATGAATAAGCATTTTACAGTTTTTCATTAAATATTTTTAAAGAAAATATATTGAAGAGAACAGAACATGTACATAATCTCTATCTGTTTAATTACAGAGCTGGAATTCAACAAGGAGTACAACTGAGGTGACTACACTTGAGTGTTCTTTCACTACACTGCACCTCCTGAAGATCCTTGTTGTCCAGGCTGCCAGAGATGAGGATACGGCTGATATCTCCATCATTGTTGAGGGCAGTGAGGTATTGACAAAGTGTGACAACACAGCAGAGGCTTGCAAACTGTTGATGGAACTGATGTATGCCATGAATAAGTGTCAAATGTGTACTTCCACACATTTCAGGAAACTCAAACTGTTTTAAAGTACACTTCTGCCATTTTTTTTACTTTTCCAAACCTACTGGTGAAATATTTTTGTTTTTTAAGTGTTTTGTTATATAGCCTTAGCGTAGTACATAAATAACATATTTTTAAAGAAAAGTCTGAATGTAAAAGGCAGTTCTTAGGGTGTAAAACCAATTGTTTCTTTGAAAAACAGGATTTGAATGTTAACTGGGTTTAGGAAATCATGACACTGCCACTTTCAAATTTCAATGTCAGTTATAAATGTATTTTCTATGCATTGATTTTACGTACTGTTTATATACATTGCAATTGCTTTACGTTTACATTGTTTCAAGGCTGTATGAAAAGCACACTTACTAATATTACATTGTCAGATATGTTGTCATTGTGGTGGTACTCTCAATTGTACATATTTTTGCATTTAATTAGGGAACATTATTATATTATTATTGTAGATTTTAAAATGTGTTTTTTTCATACACCTTGTTTCATCTCCAAGACTTTTATTATGTTTTTTGTTATATGACATTTCTATAATGAAATATTACAAACATGTATCTCGCCCTCTGGAGAAGAGAATGCAATGGGGGCAAACGTTCCCTGAATTTTGCTAGTTGGGGTGTGGCCAACACCCGTGTTTACAAAGTTCTGACCTCAAAAGTCTTGTCAAGAAATGTTTAGAACGTGTTTTTTCACAATATTTCAGAAAACAGGTTTTTGGAAAGTCTAAGTTTAGAGTAAATTTAATAAAAAACATAGATGTATGACACTCTTACTGATTCAACATTGTTGTTGCAGAGATTGTTCTGAAGAAAAGCATGTGTAACACTTTGAGAAAAAATAATTTGAGATGGGTGTAATTTGTAAAAAAATCAAGGCCTGTCAGACTACACCAGAGTGTCTGAAAACCATTGCTGTCTCAGTACTGTGATGACAGTGAAAACCAATTGGAATGTCTCAAAGACAAAGCTTCAGAAGAGAGTTTGGAGCAGGGTCATGTAGACAAGATGAAACTGTAGAGATTATATGTACAATACTATGCAACATTTACTTTCATCAGAGAACATAACTTTGGACCACTCAGCAGCAGTCCAGTCCTTTTTGTCTTTAGCTCAGACGAGATGTGTTTGACGCTGTCTCTTGTTCAAGAGTGGCTTGACACAAGGAATGCGACGCTGAAACCCATGTCTTGAATATGTCTGTGCATGGTGGTTCTTGCTTTTACACTTTTTTCTACCACATCTTTTCCTTCCCTCCACCTCTGTATTAATGTGCTTGGACACAGAGATCTATGAACAGCCAGCCTCTTTAACAATGTTATTTTGTGTCTTGCTCTGCTTGTGTAAGGTGTCAATGGTCATCTTTTGAACAACTGTCAAGTCAGCAGACTTCCATTTAAAGGCCTCTGCAGGTGTTTTGAGTTAATTTGCTGATTACATTGTGGCACCAGGTGTCTTCAATATTGAACCTTTTCATAATATTCTAATTTTGTGAGATACTGAATTTGGGGTTTTCATTAGCTGTCAGTTACAGCGCCCTCTATAATTATTGACACCCCTGGTTAAGAAGCATTCTTTGGCTTCTAATAAATTATTTTAAAAAAAGTAATATAGGACAACAATGCAAAAAAGAGAAAAATCTAAGCTTTAATTAATGTGCCTTTATTTGGTGGGAAATAATAACACATTAAGAAATAAATCTTTTAAATGAAATCATGTGTGCCACAGTTATTGGTACTTTGTACAACCTCCTTTTGCCAACAAGACAGCACTTAATCTTCTCCTATAACTATTCACAAGATGGGAGAATACAAAAAGAGGGATCTTCGACCATTCCTCTTTGTACAACCTCTCTAAATCATCCAGAGTCCTGGGTCTTCTCCTACGCTCTCTCCTCTTCAGCTCACTCCACAGGGTTTCTATTGGTTGAGGTCTGGGGACTGAGATGGCCATGAGAGGAGCTTGATTTTGTGCCTTGTGAACCATTTTTGAGTAGATTTGGCCACATGTTTAGGGTCATTATCTTGCTGAAAGATCCAGTGGGGACCCATCTTCAGCTTTCGGTGAGAGGCCTCCAGATTCTGATTCAAAATGTCCTGATATTTCAAAGAGTTCATGATCCCATGTGTCCTTACAATGTTCCCAGGTCCTTTGGAGGAGAAACAGGCCCACAGCATCACCGATCGTTCCCCATACTTAACAATAGGCATGTGGTGTTTTTCTGCGTACTCATCCTTGGTGTTACGTCAGACCCACTTAGAGTGTTTGTTGCCAAAAAGCTCTATCTTTGGTCTCATCTGACCAAAGCACACAGTCCCAGTATAATCCCAGTACCGCTGGCAAACTCCACCCATTTACGCTTATAACTCATAAAAGACTTTCTCCATGCATGCCTCCCAAACAGCTTGTTGGCATGTAGATAGCACCTGATGGTTGTTTGGGAGACCTCGTAACCCCAAGATGCTACCATTTGATTCAATTCTCTTACAGTGAGCTTTGAAGAACTTTTTACTTCTCTTACCATCCTTCTCACGGTGTGTGGTGGCAAGATACACTTGCGTCCTCTTCCAGGCTTGTTTGTCACTGTTCCAGATGTTTGTCTCAGTTCCAGATGTTTGTCACAGTTCCAGATGTTTGTCACAGTTCCAGATGTTTGAACTTTTTGATGATTGCTCTGACTGTAGATAAGGACATCTGCAGGTGGGTGGCTATTTTCTCGTAGCCATTGCCTGATTTATGAAGGTCACACTTTTTTATGAAGTGTGTTTACACTACAGTAGAAATGACATAAATGGTTCAAATACATTTATTTTCAAGAAATTGTTAAGGATGCCAATAATTGTGGAACAGGTAATTTTATGGAAAATAATGATTTCTTAGTCAGGATTTTATCTTTATTCTTTTTTTTTCACTTGAATTGAAGGATGCTTTTTATATAATTTGTTTTCAGAGTGAGATTATGCTTCTGCAATAAAAACACATTTTTAACACATTTTAACTAGGGGTGCCAATAATTATGGAGGGTGCTGTATAATCATCAAATTAAAAGAAATAAACACTTGAAATATATTAATCTGTGTGTAATGAATGAGTATAATATACAAGTTTCACTTTTTGAATTGAATTACTGAAATAAATCAACTTTTTTATTTGTAGTAAACTCATCCCTTTGCCTGGGCCATGTACCTAAAGCTTTTAAACTAGCAGTTATTAAACCTCTGATCTAATTTAATAAGCTAGCACATGTCTAATTACAGGCCTATTTCTAATCTGCCATTTCTATCCAAGATCTTAGAAAAAGTTCATATCTACATAAGAATCATATATATGAAAAATTCCAATCAGGATTCAGGCCACATCACAGCACTGAGACAGCTCTAGTCAAGATAACAAACAAATTCTTCTTGCCTCTGATCAAGGCCACATTTCCCCTGTTGGTGCTTCTTGACCTTCGATACGACAGACCACAATATTCTGTTAGAAAGGTTAGAAAACATTACAGGGAATTACAGGGACAGCCCTATCATGGTTCAAATCTTACTTAACGGAATGTTATCAATTTGTAAAAGTAAACAATTTATCTTCCAATTTGGAATTCTGCAAGGCTCTATTTTAGGACCATTATTATTTACATTATACATGTTACCGCTAGGCACAGTTATAAGAATCCATGACATTCACTTTCACTGTTACGCAGACGACATGCAATTGTATATTTCAGCCAAGCCCGATGACAAACACAGATTACAGAAAATAGAGGATTGTGTGAATGATTAGATAGGACAGAGGGAGTTTTTCTTGCCACTGTAACCCTGGCCTCGCTCACGTGGGGATTTTTACATTCTTTATATTGTTTACATTTTTACATGTCATGTCAAAACTTTGTCTTTACTGGAATGCTGTGAAGCTGCTTTGTGACAACATCAGTTATAAGAAACGCTATACAAATAAATTTGATTTGATTTGACCCTTCACTGACACCGGGGGTTTGTAATCACATTAGATCAGTGTCCAGTGCAAACCGACTAGAGAGCAGCAAATAGTGCAGAAACATCTACTGAATTTTATGAAAAGTGTTTTTTGATCACAGTCGTGAACGTTGCCTTCAAGTCTCTGTCTAGGGCTGTGGAACAGGCAGCAGTTACACAGCTCTTTTAGCCCTTTTTCATTCATTCATTTTCTGTAAGTGCTTATCCAGTTCAGGGTCACGGTGGGTCACATTTTCTTCTGTTTATGTTTCGGTTTGAAAACCTCAGCTCTTGCAAAGTAAAACACGTTCATTTATAAAAATATTTTTAATTGTCTGGGGTCCTTTATTTAAAATGCTGTGACAAAATAATTTTGTCTGTTTTTATGCAGTGCTTTTCTACCATTGAGCAGCTGTGTGGTCTGCTGTCTTCTTAGAATTGAAGGAATTGTCTACAGAGTGTTGTCACTGGTCTAAATATCAGTGAAAGGTATCAGAGCGTCTTACTTCTCTCAGCACCTCTTTCATCCTCACACACATGCAGTCATGGGGAGAGCATTTTTAATGAACCAGAAAGCATTTTAAAAATGGTTATAGTGAAGAAACTCAGATAAAGTAAATGTATGTTGCACAACAAGACTGAATGTGAGCCGGTTCAAGAGTTCTTTCCACTATGTGACGTACAAACTCGGGTAAAATTACCATTACCATTTTTGACAATTCTGACTTTGACACCACTATTCCAGTACTGTAACATGTCAAAGTGTGGTGTAAAAGGAAATGGTACAGAGGACCATGATTTTACTTGGTTCTTATGGATTTTTTTCACTCTATCGTAATGTAAAACATTTCTTTTATTATATCGTTTTACATTGTTTTAATCATTTTTAATCATTTATTCATTTTAATCTTTTTATGTAATTGTTTTATTGGACTTTTAAGATTTTTATTCTGGCTTTTAATTTAACAGTTTTTTTTTTTGTCTGTAAACCACTTTGAATTGCTTTTGTGTGAAAGATGGTCTATAAAAAAACTTGCCTTGCCTTCTACAGAAAGAGAGGTGAATATTTGTGGGAATCACTGTGTAAAATAAAAGAACACAATGTAAGTTCAGGAGATGAAAGGAGGCGTATGAAATCAACACAATTTAAAAATCCACAATTATAATAGAATAACTTACAATTATGTTCCCGAACTAAAGGGAAGTGAACATATACCCTTGAGAGTTCAAGTTCAAGAAGTTTATTGTCATTTCAGCAGTATACAGAGTTTACAGTACACAGTGAAACGAAATAGCGTTCCTCCAGGACCAAGGTGCTACATAAGACAATACACAACATTAAAGTGCGACTACTGCAAAGCTAGTGCAACATAAAACAGTGCACACACATTAAAGTGCAAAAGATATGGCTAAGAAAATACAAAACAATGTCCCTACAGTACAATACAATACAATGCAATACAAGACAATGCAAAACCATAAGTACGGGGGGGGGGGGGGGGGGACACTGCAATTTAAAGTGTATTTGTGCTGTAAATGGTAACTGGATGTAACCATCACGTAAACAGGATATGTGTAAACAGTACACTCATTTTCAGTCCAACAGACCAGTGTTTGTGTGAAGAAGTGTGTGTGTGTGTGTGTGGGTGGGTGCTTCTTCAGTCCAGTCTCAGTCTCTAGGTGTTCAGGAGTCTGATAGCATGTGGGAAGAAGCTGTTACGGAGTCTGGATGTGAGGGCTCGAATGCTTCGATACCTTTTTCCAGACGGCAGTAGGTTGAGGAGTGTGTGTGAAGGGTGTGTGTGACATGCATGAGATAATTTGGGTTTTATTTCTCCAGGTTTTAAGAAATTTGTCTCTGACATTTTTGCCTTAAGTTATGGTCATATTTCAATATTTATTTCAGAAACAGTATAATGTACAAAGTTTAAATAATTTAATATTAATTTTTAATGTTCCTGATGCTACCAAGGACAAGGCTCAATCCTTGTGCTCTCTTCACACAGAGAAAAGGACAGTATTTGCATTTCCAATAACTTTATCTGTGAGGCTGGTAATGTCTGATATTAACTCTGAGGCCCAGAACATTTAATGAAGTAAAGGAAACTGTTAACCTCAGCCAAACCACTAGGACCAGCACAGATTAAGAATATAAAAGTTCATTTGTCTAGTTAGAAAACTGTGTTTGGTTTACAGTTGAACACGGACCACCTTTACACTTTGTAATGACTCTAAAATTCACACACTGTAATTAATTTTCTAACATAAGATAAGCATAAAATCATTTTTCTTTTCAGTCACTTACTTATGGAAAACAACTCACCAATTTCCAGAATGTGAAAAAGAGCTTGAGGGAAAAAAGACATCTTGTTTGACTCAGTCAGCTGTAATTTGTGACTGTAATTAGCTCTTCTCTGAAGAAAAGAAGAAATGAAAACTATGTCCTAAAAAGGTATTTGCCCAAGGAAAAAAGTAAAATGCAGAAAACACCAAATCTTATAGTGTAAAAATGAGAAAAAGGCTTCCAAACTTGTACAGGGTCTTCCACAAAACAAACCAAGACTAGGCTCATTGGAACTGACCAATGAAAATCTGGCAAAGTGCTATATTTCGTCAGACGAGCTGACATACTCTTCAATTTCCAAAGAAAAGCTCTCCTGGATGTGTAGCAGTGCCTCCGCAGCTGTTAACTGTGAGTGCGACATGACGAAGCTCCACGAAAACAATTCCACGACATGTGCTCTGTGTTTATAACAAGCAAATGGGCGTTTTCATGCAAATTATCAGCCAATAATCCTCCACTAGCAGCTGCCGAATTACCATAGTGTTAACATATGAATGGCAGAACGCGTCTATGGGCGGAACAAAAAAGCTTGTGCCTCAAAAATGTGCCGGTTGTTGTTTACGCTTCTCTCACAAGAATATAAATATATATATCGTTTCATCCTGTATATAGTTGGAAAGTAGACCCTTCAAGGTTTCCGAGGTATGTTGTATTTTTTTTCTAGGATAAAATCTCGCAGAGTTATATACGTGTTTATGTGGAATTTCGGCATAGCCGACCTCAGAGGGTTAAGTTTGTTCAAATTAAAAATATTAGTGCACTCAGTTATTCTCTCAAAACAGGAGCACATACTAAAACATTTTAAATAATGCAATAAAATAATTTCTTTTAAGTAGTGGTTACTCAAACTGTTTCCATAGAAACAAACTACAGGTTAATAGTGTGGGTTTAAAAAGAGCGTCTCAGAGAGGCAGAGTCTTGCTGGGCTTTTCCTCCACTGTAGTTTCCTGAAGCTGTTCCTTTCTTTCCACTCTGTGGTCCATCAGTGTCCCTGAGATTACACATTCACTTTTTTATTTTTTATTACCCTCCACCAAACATTATAAATATAATTTAATATAGAGCGGCACGGTGGCGCAGCAGGTAGTGTCGCAGTCACACAGCTCCAGGGGCCTGGAGGTTGTGGGTTCGATTCCCGCTCCTGGTGACTGTCTGTGAGGAGTGTGGTGTGTTCTCCCTGTGTCCGCGTAGGTTTCCTCCGGGTGACTGTCTGTGAGGAGTGTGGTGTGTTCTCCCTGTGTCCGTGTGGGTTTCCTCCGGGTGACTGTCTGTGAGGAGTGTGGTGTGTTCTCCCTGTGTCCGTGTGGGTTTCCTCCGGGTGACTGTCTGTGAGGAGTGTGGTGTGTTCTCCCTGTGTCCGTGTGGGTTTCCTCCGGGTGACTGTCTGTGAGGAGTGTGGTGTGTTCTCCCTGTGTCTGTGTGGGTTTCCTCCGGGTGACTGTCTGTGAGGAGTGTGGTGTGTTCTTCCTGTGTCCGCGTGGGTTTCCTCCGGGTGACTGTCTGTGAGGAGTTGGTGTGTTCTCCCCGTGTCCGCGTCGGTTTCCTCCGGGTGCTCCGGTTTCCTCCCACAGTCCAAAAACACACGTTGGTAGGTGGATTGGTGACTCAAAAGTGTCCGTAGGTGTTAGTGTGTGTGTGTCTGTGTTGCCCTGTGAAGGACTGGCGCCCCCTCCAGGGTGAGGGCGGGCGCTAACATATGGTTTTAAGAGTCTATTGAGGTAGATGGGAGCAGAACCAGTGAATACTCTGAAGGCCATTATTAGTGATTTAAAGTTGATGCGAGCAGCTAAGGGTAGCCAATGCAGCTCAACTAATAGGGGTGTGACATGTGCTCTTTTAAGCTGGTTGAAAACCAGGCATGCTGCAGCTGCATACTATATAGGACCACAAGACTAGATCATAGGGGCGTCAGATGTCCTAGTATCACACCTCAACAAGAGGACGCTATATGTGCCATGGTCATAGCAAATAATGCTCTAAGGCTGAGGGAGATCCAGCAAGCTGTTATACAGGACAACAATGTTTTTCAAAATATTCAATCTGTAAGCATCTCCACCATTGACCGGGTTCTGAAATGACACCAGATCACAATGAAACAGCTGTACACAGGTCCATTTCAACCAAATGGTGAGAGGGTGAAAGACCTACGGTAGCAGTATGTACAGGTAAAACCCTTATGCATACTGACACATTTGCTATAGATGAAATATATGTAACTGTTTCTTGTCCAAAATGAACATTATATTTACTTCATTATTCCTTGTGTGCCATAGCGTATCATGGAGCTGGAATCAAGAGAACCACTCCACACTTTTATAGACCTGGATGAGGCTGGCTTCAACCTTACAAAATACAGAAGGTGTGGTTGAAACATCATTGGCCAAAGGGCTACCACTGATGTGCCAGGCCAACGGGGAGGAAACATAACAATGTGTGTTGCTATGTCAGAGAATGGTGTGCTTACACTTATTCCCATTATATATAAATCAAATCAAATCAAATATATGTATATAGCACCTTTTACAACTGACGTTGTCACAAAGCAGCTTCTCATAGTTAGTATCAGAAGAGAACATTTAAATCAAAGACCAATGCCAGCAACCCGAAGGTGACAGTGGCAAGGAAAAACTCCCTTGAGGCTGGAGGAAGAAACCTTGGGAGGAACCAAGACTCACAAAGGGGACCCATCCTCCTCTGATCAAACTATAGATTGAATTTTAAATGATCACCAATGAAGTGTCATTATGCTACAGTACAATAATAGTAATACTACTACTACTACTAATAATAATAATAATAATAATAGTGACATCAATCTTGGGGCATAATAATAGTGCATCAGATTGGAAGAATCAGTCAGTGTTGCTAATCTGAGTCCATTTCTACTTCAGTGTAGTTGATCATGGTGAGTGGTCAGAGGCTGGCAGCAGTAGATGGAGGTGAGCAGCTGGTCTGGTCTGGTGTGGGCCGCAGGAGAATCCAGCAAACAATCTTCCATCAGTGGGTCAGCATTTTCTCAGAAAACAGTAAAGGGAAGCAGTTAGTTTGGTTGAGTGCATCAGAGAAAAAGAGCATGTGAATATTTTCTTTAGTGTAGTGACGGATCTGACTGTAACAGACTGGGAGGAGGGAAACCAGAAGGAGCTCAGGCAAAGACATCCTTCCGCTCCAAACAAGAGAAATTGTGAGCACATCATCTGAGTTTACCCGGATTCCCCATGTCCATGAGTTCCTGAAACCACAACCTTAAACTAGAAAGAGGTTAGATGCAAAAGGCTAAACTGAACAAGTGTGTTTTGAGCCTAGACTTAAACATAGTGACTGTGAAGGGCCGATAATACTGGGCTGATATGATCAAATTTTCTAGTTTTAGTGAGGACCCTGGCTGCAGCATTTTGAATTAGCTGGAGTTTACTCAAGTTTCTGCTGGAGCATCCTGATAAAAGTGCATTGCAATAATCTAATCTTGATGTAATAAAAGTGTGAACTAATTTTTCCGCATCTGGGAGGGATAAGGAATTTCTTAACTTAGCGAGGTTCCGAAGATGTAGGAAAGCTGTTTTTGTAATGTTACCTGTATGCTGATCAAATGATAGATCTGAATCAATTATAACACCCAGATTTTTAGCTGATGAGCTCGGGAGAACAGGGAAGTCAAAATTATGTATTAAATCTGATACCTTATTTATAGCAGGTTTTGGACCTAGAAGGAGAACCTCGGTTTTGTCGAGATCCAATGCTCCACTTCTTTAACACAATCCTCCATGTTCTTTAGTGTTGGTTTGTCATATGGTTTGGCTGATATGTATAAGTGTGTGTCATCTGCGTAACTGTGGAAGGTAATGCCATGCCTGCTAATAACTAGTGGCAGCATGTATAATATGAATAATAAAGGTCCTAAAATGGAGTCTTGGGGAATTCCAAATCTCATTTTTGTATGAATATAAATTATAGGGCCCTATAACACACAGCATCTCATCACATTCTTGGACACCCTCTACAGGGGCCTTATCCCTGATCATGAGAGAGACGCGATGCAAGACGATTTGCCCAAATATGTCGTCATTTGGGATAATGTGAGTTTTCACCATTCTAACACCACCAGGCAATGGCTTGCTAGTCATCACGGAATGCTGATGGAACTCCTCCCACCCTATTCCCCATTCCTGAACCCAGTTGAGGAGTTCTTCTCAGCCTGGAGATGGAAGGTGTACGATCACCAGCCGTACACCCAGATGAACCTGCTGACTGCCGTGGATGCAGCTTGTGAGGATATCACAGCAGATGCCTGCAGAGGCTGGATTAGACACTCCAGGAGATTCTTTCCACGGAGCATTGCAAGAGAAGATATCCAGTGTGACGTGGATGAAAACATGTGGCCGAACAGAGAGGAGGGTCAAGATGTAGAGAAAAGAAAGCACTAATTCCTTACAGCTTTTCTCAGTTGCTTTGGTGCATTTCTCTGATCAGAATTAAAATGACTGTTAACTGTTAATAACTGTTAGTTCATCCTCCACAAGATAGAGTCATTTGTGCACATCATAGTAGCAGTTTCTCATTCCGTCCACAACAATTTGCAAATGCTTTTAGACATGCATCAATTGTTTCCAGACAATTCTCTGTTTTATAACATTATCATTTGCTTATGTCATGTCAGTCAAAATGAACTATACTTATGAATGCTGAATAGTCTCTCCCTATGACACTAATAGTACTCATTTCATTGGTTGAATCATTACATACAAAAATGTTGAACTCATTGTCAAAAGCAGTCAAGAAAATCTTATGCATTTCTTTATATATTTTTTTTCTAAATATTGTGTCTTGTACTCATTTACCTCACTAAATACAATAATGTGTAACTTAACTGTAGACTTCAAATGGGTGTGCTAATAGTGTATAGTGCTGTCTTGAGCATTTTCAGGTAGTGTCACCATAATCTGAATAATTTTTGCACTGGAAAACACTCACAGAATAAACTGTCATAATGAAAACATGACAAAGCCATTTGATTATCATGTTCATAAACAATGGTGTCAGGAGTTGTTTTTTTATGAAACAGACACTTTCATTGATATGAATACTTGCGTTTGAGGAATGATCTTTCCATTTTGAGCAAGTGACAGGCTTTTGCAGGTTATCAACTAGGTTTTGCAGCTTGTACTAATTGTTTTGAGAAATTCACTTACTGTTGTGCAGATATTAATATTGATGTGAGAAATGCACCAAAGCAAAGAGAAAAACTGTAACACTAAAATCCAGAATATCAGACAAGTGATTAGTACATCTATATCCAACAATGAGTCTGTATCCTCTACATCGCCTCGTAAAGACTCCTTAGTCTGAGTTCAATACTGTAAACAGTGAAATTTAAATTGACACAGTTAATCATCTCAAACCATACATTTGCCGTCTCCACACACTACTAACCACATTTTAAAGAGTGTGTTTCACACTATAGCACCAGACATCCTCCACATTGTAAACACCTCACTCATGTAGGGGGTCTTTCCGAGCTCCTCACTAAAAACCGCAGCTGTAAAGCCTCTTCTAAAAGAGAAAAATTTTGAATAATCTCTGATAAGTGACTACAGGTCAATTTCTAATTTACAGTTCATTGGCAAAATCATTGAGAAAATATTTTTCAGGAAATTCACTAGATTCATGTCCATAAACAGTAGCCTAGACAAATTCTAGTCCGGGTTCCGGTCTATTCACAGCACTGAGACTGCTCTAATCAAGGTCATTTTAATGACATTCACTTAAATACAGAGGACAGAAAGGTATCTCTTCTATTACTTCTTGACCATAGTGCTGCCTTTGACACTATTGACCATAAGATTCTTATAGATAGACTCGCAAACTGGATTGGACTCTCGGGAACAGCCCTGAAGTGGTTAGTTTCTTACCTGGAACTTACTTTGTTGAAATAGAAAATAATATTTCAAAGAACATGCCAGTGACCTGTGGTGTCCCCCAGGGTTCTATTCTTTGTCCATTTTTATTTAATTTATACATGCTTCCTCTTGGCCAAAATCTACAGGACTAGGGGCTGCTCCTATCACAGCTATGCAGATGATACATATTGCTGTCCCCAAACGACTCTAGTCCAGTGATTCATTAAGCAAGTGCCTTAAACACAACACTAACTGGATGGGACACAACTTTCTGCAGTTGAATAAAGATAAAACTGAGATTATTCTATTTGTGAACAGCAGTGAGACACAGATGGGCTGTGTATCTGGACTCGAGGGCCCTCAAATCTAAAGAACTCGCTTGTCAGTACAACCTTGGTGTATTAATGGACTCAGATCAGTTTTAGTCTCATATTAAAGCGGTTACTAGATCAGCATTTTACCATCTTAAGAACATCAGTAGATCAGAGATTTTCTGACTAAACCAGAGCTGGAGAAACTTATCCATGATTTTATTTCTAGCATTGATTACTGTAATTGTCTCTTAACTGGACTTCCACAAAAGACCATTAAACATCTTCAGCTGATTCAAAATGCAGCTAAGTTCTCACTCGCAGCAAAAGAAGAGACCACATCACCCCCATCCTCAAATCCTTACACTGGAGACCAGGCTGTTACAGAATAGACTTTGAGGTGTCATTACTGGTCTATAAATGTCTTAATGGGGTAGGACCAGTGTATTTATCAGATCTGCTACAGAGATATGAGCCGAGCAGAGCTCTCAGATCTTTAGGAACTAGACTTAGTCCTGCCTCAGGTCAAAACTAAACATGGAGAGGCAGCGTTTCTAAAGTGTCTGAAGCCCTGACTTTAGACACTTTTAAATCAAGGCTTCAAACATTCCTGTTTGAGCAGCTACAGCTCAGTTTAAAACACTCTGCACTTTTATTCTGTAACGGCACTTCAGTTCTTTTCTTTTATTATATCATTTTTAATTGTTTCAATCATTTACTCGTTTTAATCTTTTTATGTAATTGTTTTATTGGACTTTTTATTCTGGCCTTTAATTTAACTGTTTTTTTTTGTCTGTAAACCACTTTGAATTGCTTTTGTATGAAAGATGGTCTATAAAAAAAACTCGACTTGCCTTATACAGAAAAAGAGGTGATGTCACGACTGGACAGGAGGCAGACACTTGCGGTTAACAGTAGAAAGAGTTTATTAATTGAAATCCACAAAAGGGTTAACAAAACCAAGCACGGGTCGAATGCTGGAAACAAACAGGACCTCAGAGATATTCCAAGAGAGTAGTTGAAAAGCCAGGCAGATTTCATGAACCAGAGAGCAAACAAATCCAAAGGGGCAAGGACAAAAACCGAAAGACGAGCATAAAGTAGGTAACTAGAATTCAAGACAGACAGGTATAAATAAAACGCTTTGTATACGGATATGGATCACGCAATACTCGGCATAGACTGGTGAGAGAGAAGCTTATATACTGAGAGACACAGGTGTTCGTGATTAGAATTCCGGAGAGTGAGAACGATGTGGCGTCATGTGACTGACTGGTGTATTCTGGGACCTGGAGTCCTGAGAGGCCTGCGTGACAGGTTTAATATTTGTGGGAATCACTGTGTAAAATAAAAGAACACAATGTAAGTCCAGGAGATGAAAGGAGGCGTATGAAATCAACACAATTTAAAAATCTACAATTATAATAGAATAACTTACAATTATGTTCCCGAACTAAAGGGCAGTGAACATATACCCTTGAGAGTACCATTACAGTGACAGCAAAAGTTAGCACCATGTTGAGTTTACTGACAGTGTAGCAGCAGAACAGTCTAAAAGTGATATGAAATAAAACAAGCACTTTACGTGCACTTTTGCAATGTTCAGAAATGTTTCGTACACAATAAGAACATTCTTCAGCTTTTGAAACTTGGGTGTATCTCATGCTCTATATGTCAGACCAAACAAAGGGAACCTTGCCTGAGGTAGGTTGGTAAGTTCATCCATTTCAAGACTGCCTTCTAGGATGATCCTGACTCTTGAAGGGTTCAGTAGAGGTGATGCCTGGTTTTGGACCAATGACCTGGAAATCTGCATCATCCAGATTCTATAGAGAGCGAGAGACAAAAAGCAGTGTTGAGTGTCAATTACAATTTGTCTAAATATAGACAGAAAGACAGAGGTATATAGATAAATAGTTAGCTGTAGAGGAACAGATAGATAGACAGGTGTAGCTAGACAGTCAGGTGTAAAGAAACGGACAGATAAAGAAAAGATACTCACAGAGCTACTTATGAAGAACTTAGAGCCTTGAGGGGACTTCCAATGATGTGTCTATGGCTGTTAGCTCAGGGTTCTGGAAGAGCGTGACATGCATGAGATAATTTGGGTTTTATTTCTCCAGGTTTTAAGAAATTTGTCTCTGACATTTTTGCCTTAAGTTATGGTCATATTTCAATATTTATTTTCACAAACAGTATAATGTACAAAGTTTAAATAATTTAATATTAATTTTTAATGTTCCTGATGCTACCAAGGACAAGGCTCAATCCTTGTGCTCTCTTCACACAGAGAAAAGGACAGTATTTGCATTTCCAATAACTTTATCTGTGAGGCTGGTAATGTCTGATATTAACTCTGAGGCCCAGAACATTTAACGAAGTAAAGGAAACTGTTAACCTCAGACAAACCACTAGGACCAGCACAGATTAAGAATATAAAAGTTCATTTGTCTAGTTAGAAAACTGTGTTTGGTTTACAGTTGAACACAAACCACCTTTACACTTTGTAATGACTCTAAAATTCACACACTGTAATTAATTTTCTAACATAAGATAAGCATAAAATCATTTTTTCTTTTCAGTCACTTTTCAGTCACAACCCCCTGGCTTGCTCACTTGAGGGTTTTACATTTTGTTTTTTACATTTCATGTCAAATCTTAGTCTTACTGGAAATCTGTGAAGCTGCTTTGTGGCAACATCCGTTGTGAAAAGCGCTATATAAATAAATTAAAATTAAAAAATAACCTGCTTAAACACATTAAGAAGTACTAGCTAAGTAGGTTAAAATACATTTTCAAACTCAGTGCTGGTTTTTGTTGTAATGTAATGTTATAAATATATAATTCCACATACACTAATTCTTTGTTAGGGAGTAGCAGTGATTTTGGGCTAGTGATTAATGGGTTGAAAATGATAGAAGCATATTCACTGAGAGAAAAAAAAATAACAAAAGCATGTGAAGTAGATTACTTTGGAGCTGTGGAGTTGGCTAAATTTTTCAAAATTAACTATGAACATGAACTAATTCATTTTCTTTATGTAATTAAGTAAAGATGGACTGCAGTAAGAAAACGCAGATAGGTTAATTTAAAGGCTGAGCACCACTTAATGAACCTCCATGAATATTTCACATTATTTTATTTACTGACATATATAAGTATGGATTAAAATGAAAATAGCTGCTTAATTTGCTTTAAAACTGACAATTTTATTAAACTGACGGAAAAACCCGAGCTCGCTACGGAAATTCTTGAACGCAACCGTGTGACGTCACTGGTGGACAACAGCTGAACAACGCCGCGGTAAAACACCGTTATGACTGACTGTTATGACAGTATCTAGCTAAATAACCAACATTATTCATGACAATAGCCTAGCAATAAGCTAAACTCAAATTTAGAGGCACCGTTATTCTTGTAAATGTTATCGAAGTCGAACTCGAATTCATCCGACACTATAAACTTCCGTAATGCAGCCTAATATAATATGAGACACCATGTTTAGCAAGTCAAGCTAACGTTAACTAACACAAACGAAAACAGGCAAAGTAAGTGTCCTTTACCTCCATGTTACAGAGGCTCTTGAACACCTTTCGTTGGTTTCCTTACATGCCCATATTGCTGGAAAAGCGCCAGTGAAATGAGCTACAGATAACGGAGGGAGCGGATGGTCCTTTCCAAAGTGCCCGTTTAAAGTTGACAAATTTAGTCCATTTTGTGGATATTTTGGGATCTTTGGGCCATTTGTACACAGACGTCCCACTGTACATTGAATGATTGCAGCCAAAAACAACACACTTTTTCATCATTTTGCATTAAATTAAGTGCAACTTCTAGAGTGTTGTCCACCATCTACGTCACAGGCAAGACGCCTGTTTCCGAACACCGTTGGGAGGGGGGCAATGGTCTTTTAAACCTTATTACTTGAATTAGAAAGAAATAACATGTTTTCTGACTAAGAATAAACACAAGTTAGGGAACATGATTGTATCACAGTTGTAGATGTTACAGTTTTGTTGATGTCATTCGCCCCATTTCATCTCCAGGACTTTTATTGTGTTCTTTTATTCTCCACAGTTGTATAATGAAAGATTACAGAGATCCCCCTCTCCTTCTGGAGAAGAGAATGTAATGAACCTTTAGGGAACACAGCTAGACTTCATATAATGAAGTGGACTTTAACACCACTGCTGTACCTTTAAAGATACACTACACTGTTTGTAGCTTTAGTGACAGTAATGTACTGTACCTTTAATTCAGAGAGTGTACTGTAATAAACACTGTTACTGCACCAAGTCTGTCATGAACTCTTGTTTTCTTCTCTACCACACAGTATATATCAGTCTTTCACCTGTAGAGAATATGGCACCAAAAACACACACATTTGACATGCAATCAGACAATGTAGCAGTTTCCAGGAGAAACACAATGAATGTCATAGCGTCTATTGTTTGCTGGTCGAAATGACACATGGAGAGTTATTCTGTTTCTGTAATGCCATCAGCTGTTAGTATTTTGACAGTCATTATGCTCTGACTGACTCTGTGTTCCTCTTGAAGAGAAAACATGAGCTAGATTTTGAACGTATGACTCGATATTGAAGCAGGTTTGCCATGCTTTGACGTAGTTAGTGAATGTAGAGCAAGTTCTGTTTGCATTTGGAATCATTGGTATTTAATGAACAAAATGTGGATTTGAGCAGTAAATTAACTGTGTGACGTAGGTGAGTTGCTGTGGTAAGAGTTTAGAAAATGTATTTTCAGGGTGTTCTTCTTAGTCTCGTCACTCATCTCGTCCAGCTCCACTGTGTGAATCAGAGAGCCCCAGCTGAGCAGCTGAAGACAACTGTGGCAGTGTCTAATAGACTATGATTATTTTGTTTATTTAACCTAGAGAGTCATTAAGAACAGCTTCTTATTTACAGTGGCAGCCTGGCACTAAGATTCACAGAATGAGTTGTTTTCCATAAATAAGTGACTGAAAAGAAAAATGATTTTATGCTTATCTTATGTTAGAAAATTAATTACAGTGTGTGAATTTTAGAGTCATTACAAAGTGTAAAGGTGGTTTGTGTTCAACTGTAAACCAAACACAGTTTTCTAACTAGACAAATTAACTTTTATATTCTTAATCTGTGCTGGTTCTAGTGGTTTGGCTGAGGTTAACAGTTTCCTTTACTTCGTTAAATGTTCTGGGCCTCAGAGTTAATATCAGACATTACCAGCCTGACAGATAAAGTTATTGGAAATGCAAATACTGTCCTTTTCTCTGTGTGAAGAGAGCACAAGGATTGAGCCTTGTCCTTGGTAGCATCAGGAACATTAAAAATTAATATTAAATTATTTAAACTTTGTGCATTATACTGTTTGTGAAAATAAATATTGAAATATGACCATAACATAAGGCAAAAATGTCACAGACAAATTTCTTAAAACCTGGAGAAATAAAACCCAAATTATCTCATGCATGTCACGCTCTTCCAGAACCCTGAGCTAACAGCCATAGACACATCATTGGAAGTCCCCTCAAGGCTCTAAGTTCTTCATAAGTAGCTCTGTGAGTATCTTTTCTTTATCTGTCCGTTTCTTTACACCTGACTGTCTAGCTACACCTGTCTATCTATCTGTTCCTCTACAGCTAACTATTTATCTGTAGACCTCTGTCTTTCTGTCTATATTTAGACAAATTGTAATTGACACTCAACACTGTTTTTTGTCTCTCACTCTCTATAGAATCTGGATGATGCAGATTTCCAGGTCATTGGTCCAAAACCAGGCATCACCTCTACTGAACCCTTCAAGTGTCAGGATCATCCTAGAAGGCAGTCTTGAAATGGATGAACATACCAACCTACCTCAGGCAAGGTGCCCTTTGTTTGTTCTGACAAATAGAGCATGAGATACACCCAAGTTTCAAAAGCTGAAGAATGTTCTTGTTGTGTACGAAACATTTCTGAACATTGCAAAAGTGCACGTAAAGTGCTTGTTTTATTTTGTATCACTTTTAGACTGTTCTGCTGCTGCACTGTCAGTAAACTCAACATGGTGCTAACTTTTGCTGTCACTGTAATGGTACTCTCAAGGGTATATGTTCACTGCCCTTTAGTTCGGGAACATAATTTGAGGATGAGGGGGGGGGGGTGATCTCTTCTTTTGCTCAGAGTGAGACTCTGGGGCTGCATTTTGAATCAGCTGAAGATGTTTAATGGTCTTTTGTGGAAGTCCAGTTAAGAGACCATTACAGTAATCAATGCTAGAAATAAAATCATGGATAAGTTTCTCCAGCTCTGGTTTAGTCAGAAAATCTCTGATCTTACTGATGTTCTTAAGATGGTAAAATGCTGATCTAGTAACCGCTTTAATATGAGACTAAAACTGATCTGAGTCCATTAATACACCAAGGTTGTGAGCCAGTTCTTTAGATTTGAAGGCTCTCGAGTCCAGATACGCAGCCAATCTGTGTCTCAAGAGTTCTTTTGACTATGTGAGGTACAAACTCGGGTAACATGATGGTAAGTACCAACACTGTCTAGTTTAATTATACTGAAATGCTCATCAGGTTTTAAGTGCTTAGGTTAAAAGGAACATTGTAAAGAACAAGAGATCTGGATTATGGTTCTACAAACACACACACTTTCACATTTATGCAGTACATGTACACAGGAAGTTAATAAGAAAATGAACAAAGTGCGTCATAATAAAATTTCACTAAAATACTGAAAATTACTGAATAAACAGTCCTCAGTAATTCTGCAGTGTTGTAATGATATGTGTATGTTTTACATTACGATAGAGTGAAAAAAATCCATAAGAACCAAGAAAAATCATGGTCCTCTGTACCATTTCCTTTTACACCACACTTTGACATGTTACAGTACTGGAATAGTGGTGTCAAAGTCAGAATTGTCAAAAATGGTAATGGTAATTTTACCCGAGTTTGTACGTCACATAGTGGAAAGAACTCTTGAACCGGCTCACATTCAGTCTTGTTGTGCAACATACATTTACTTTATCTGAGTTTCTTCACTATAACCATTTTTAAAATGCTTTCTGGTTCATTAAAAATGCTCTCCCCATGACTACATGTGTGTGAGGATGAAAGAGGTGCTAAGAGAAATAAGATGTTCTGAAACCTTTCACTGATATTTAGACCAGTGACAACACTCTGTAGACAATTCTGTCAATTCTAAGAAGACAGCAGACCACACAGCTGCTCAATGGTAGAAAAGCACTGCATAAAAACAGACAAAATTATTGTGTCACAGCATTTTAAATGAAGGACCCCAGACAATTAAACATATTTTTATAAATGAATGTGTTTTACTTTGCAAGAGCTGAGGTTTTCAAACCGAAACATAAACAGAAGAAAATGTGACCCACCGTGACCCTGAACTGGATAAGCACTTACAGAAAATGAATGATTGAATGAAAAAGGGCTAAAAGAGCTGTGTAACTGCTCCCTGTTCCACAGCCCTAGACAGAGACTTGAAGGCAACGTTCACGATTGTGATCAAAAAACACTTTTCATATAATTCAGTAGATGTTTCTGCACTATTTGCTGCTCTCTAGTCGGTTTGCACTGGACACTGGTCTAATGTGATTACAAACCCCCGGTGTCAGTAAAGGGTCAAATCAAATCAAATTTATTTGTATAGCGTTTCTTATAACGGATGTTGTCACAAAGCAGCTTCACAGCATTCCAGTAAAGACAAAGTTTTCACATGACATGTAAAAATGTAAACATCCCCACGTGAGCGAAGCCAGGGTTACAGTGGCAAGAAAAACTCCCTCTGTCCTATCTAATCATTCACACAATCCTCTATTTTCTGTAATCTGTGTTTGTCACCGGGCTTGGCTGAAATATACAATTGCGTGTCGTCTGCGTAACAGTGAAAGTGAATGTCATGGTTTCTTATAACTGTGCCTAGCGGTAACATTTATAATGTAAATAATAACGGTTCTAAAGTATAGCCTTGCAGAATTCCAAATTGGAAGATAAATTGTTTACTTTTACAAATTGATAACATTCCGTTAAGTAAGATTTGAACCATGATAGGGCTGTCCCTGTAATTCCCTGTAATGTTTTCTAACCTTTCTAATAGAATATTGTGGTCTATCGTATCGAAGGTCAAGAAGCACCAACAGGGAAATGTGGCCTTGATCAGAGGCAAGAAGAATTTGTTTGTTATCTTGACTAGAGCTGTCTCAGTGCTATGATGTGGCCTGAATCCTGATTGGAATTTTTCATATATATGATTCTTATGTAGATATGAACTTTTTCTAAGATCTTGGATAGAAATTGCAGATTAGAAATAGGCCTGTAATTAGACATGTGCTAGCTTATTAAATTAGATCAGAGGTTTCATAACTGCTAGTTTAAAAGCTTTGGGTACATGGCCCAGGCTAAGGGATGAGTTTACTAGAAATAAAAAAGTTGATTTATTTCAGTAATTCCATTCAAAAAGTGAAACTTGTATATTATACTCATTCATTACACACAGATTAATATATTTCAAGTGTTTATTTCTTTTAATTTGATGATTATACAGCACCCTCCATAATTATTGGCACCCCTAGTTTAAATGTGTTAAAAGCCTTAAAATAAATTATTTTTTTATTGCAGAAGCATAATCTCATTCTGAAAACAAATTATATAAAAAAGCATCCTTCAAATCAAGTGAAAAAAAAAAAAAAGAATAAAGAGAAAATCCTGACTAAGAAATAATTATTTTCCATAAAATTACCTGTTCCACAATTATTGGCATCCTTAACAATTTCTTGAAAATAAATGTATTTGAACCATTTATGTCATTTCTACTGTAGTGTATAAAGTGGATCAAAGTATCTAGAAACCTGTAATTAGTAATTCATCACTTCCTGTTTCCTTGGGGTATAAATATGGCGATACACAGAGGACTATTTCTCTTACTCACTCTTAAACATGGGAAAGACAAGAGAACACACTATTCAAGTAAAGCAGATGTGTGTTGACCTTCATAAATCAGGCAATGGCTACGAGAAAATAGCCACCCACCTGCAGATGTCCTTATCTACAGTCAGAGCAATCATCAAAAAATTCAAACATCTGGAACTGAGACAAACAACTGGAACTGTGACAAACAAGCCTGGAAGAGGACGCAAATGTATCTTGCCACCACACACCGTGAGAAGGATGGTAAGAGAAGTAAAAAGTTCTCCAAAGCTCACTGTAAGAGAATTGAATCAAATGGTAGAAGCTTGGGGTTACGAGGTCTCCCAAACAACCATCAGGTGCTATCTACATGCCAACAAGCTGTTTGGGAGGCATGCATGGAGAAAGCCTTTTCTGAGTTATAAGCGTAAACCGGTGGAGTTTGCCAGCGGTACTGGGATTATACTGGGACTGTGTGCTTTGGTCAGATGAGACCAAAGATAGAGCAAATTGGCAACAAACACTCTAAGTGGGTCTGACGTAACACCAAGGATGAGTACGCAGAAAAACACCTCATGCCTACTGTTAAGTATGGGGGACGATCGGTGATGCTGTGGGCCTGTTTCTCCTCCAAAGGACCTGGGAATATTGTAAGGACACATGGGATCATGAACTCTTTGAAATATCGGGACATTCTGAATCAGAATCTGGAGGCCTCTCACCGAAAGCTGAAGATGGGTCGCCACTGGGTCTTTCAGTAAGATAATGACCCTAAACATGTGGCCAAATCTACTCAAAAATGGTTCACAAGGAACAAAATCAAGTTTCTCTCATGGCCATCTCAGTCCCCAGACCTCAACCCAATAGAAAACCTGTGGAGTGAGCTGAAGAGGAGAGAGCGTAGGAGAAGACCCAGGACTCTGGATGATTTAGAGAGGTTGTACAAAGAGGAATGGTCGAATATCCCTCTTTTTGTATTCTCCCATCTTGTGAATAGTTATAGGAGAAGATTAAGTGCTGTCTTGCTGGCAAAAGAAGGTTGTACAAAGTACCAATAACTGTGGCACACATGATTTCATTTAAAAGATTTATTTCTTAATGTGTGATTATTTCCCACCAAATAAAGGCGTTTGAATGAAAGTATAGATTTTTCTCTTTTTTGCATTGTTGTCCTATATTATTTTTTAACAAATTTATTAGAAGCCAAAAAATGCTTCTTAACCAGGGGTGCCAATACTTATGGAGGGCGCTGTAACTGACAGCTAATGAAAACCCCAAATTCAGTATCTCACAAAATTAGAATATTATGAAAAGGTTCAATATTGAAGACACCTGGTCCCACACTGTAATCAGCGAATTAACTCAAATCACCTGCAAAGGCCTTGAAATGGAAGACTGCTGACTTGACAGTTGTCCAGAAGATGACCATTGACACCTTACACAAGCAGAGCAAGACACAAAAGGTCATTGTTAAAGAGGCTGGCTGTTCATAGATCTCTGTGTCCAAGCACATTAATACAGAGGTGGAGGGAAGGAAAATATATGGTAGAAAAAAGTGTAAAAGCAAGAACCACCATGCACAGACATATTCAAGACATGGGTTTCAGCGTCACATTCCTTGTGTCAAGTCACTCTTGAACAAGAGACAGCGTCAAACGCATCTCGTCTGAGCTAAAGACAAAAAGGACTGGACTGCTGCTGAGTGGTCCAAAGTTATGTTCGATGATGAAAGTAAATTTTGCATAGTATTGTATCAAATATAATCTCTACAGTTTCATCTTGTCTACATGACCCTGCTCCAAACTCTCTTCTGTAGCTTTGTCTTTGAGACATTCCAATTGGTTTTCACTGTCATCACAGTACTGAGACAGCAATGGTTTTCAGACACTCTGGTGTAGTCTGACAGGCCTTGATTTTTTTACAAATTACACCCATCTCAAATTACTTTTTTCTCAAAGTGTTACACATGCTTTTCTTCAGAACAATCTCTACAACAACAATGTTGAATCAGTAAGAGTGTAATTCACTTATTTTTTTATTAAATTTACTCTAAACTTAGACTTTCCAAAAACCTATTTTCAGAAGTGCTGATATATTGTGAAAAAAACACGTTCTAAACATTTCTCGACAAGACTTTTGAGGTCAGAACTTTGTAAACACAGGTGTTGGCCACACCCCAACTAGCAAAATTGTATCTGCCCACACTCTGGCCGAATCATGCGTGCCAATATTCATGGCATACATCAGTTCCATCAACAGTTTTCCAAGCCTCTGCTGTGCTGTCACACTTTGTCAAGACCTCACTGCCCTCAACAATTATAGAGATATCAGAAGTATCCTCATCTCTGGCAGCCTGGACAACAAGGATCTTCAGGAGGTGCAGTGTAGTGAAAGAACGCTCAAGTGTAGTCACCTCAGTTGTACTCCTTGTTGAATTCCAGCTCTATAATTAAACATATAGAGGTTATGTACATGTTCTGTTCTCTTCAATATATTTTCTTTAAAAATATTTAATGAAAACCTGTAAAATGCTCATGCATGCAGATTCATTAACTACAGAACTTCAAATGTAAAAGGTTATCAGGTTATAGTACAAACACGGTTATACAAATGATTATGCTACAACTGATGCTAAAGATCTCATCTAAATAACTTAAAGGCTAAGCAACAGCTCTATGAAAGTGTCAAACAAATAAATACAGTGGAATTTGAGTTCCTAACTTACAAACCAGATTCCAAAAAAGTTGGGACACTAAACAAATTGTGAATAAAAACTGAATGCAATGATGTGGAGATAGCAAATGTCAATATTTTATTCGTAATAGAACATAGACAACAAATCAAAAGTTTAATCTGAGTAAATGTAACATTTTAAAGGAAAAATATGTTGTAAGTGTCAACAAATCCCAAAAAAGTTGGGACAAGGCCATTTTTTACCACTGTGTGGCATCCCCCCTTTTTCTTACAACATTCAACAGACGTCGGGGGACAGAGGAGACCAGTTTCTCAAGTTTAGAAATAGGAATGCTCTCCCATTAATGTCTAATACAGGCCTCTAACTGTTCAATCGTCTTGGGCCTTCTTTGTCGCACCTTCCTTTTTATGATGCTCCAAATGTTCTCTACAGGTGAAAGATCTGGACTGCAGGCTGCCATTTCAGTCCCCGGATCCTTCTCCTACGCAGCCATGATGTGATTGCTGCAGAATGTGGTCTGGCATTATCTTGTTGAAAAATGCAGGGTCTTCCCTGAAAGAGATGACGTCTAGATGGGAGCATATGTTGTTCTAGAACCTGAACATAGTTCTCTGTATTAATGGTGCCTTTCCAGACATGCAAGCTGCCCATGCCACAAGCACTCATACAACCCCATACCATCTGTGATGCAGGCTTCTGAACGGAGCGTTGATAACAACTTGGGTTATCCTTGTCCTCTCTGGTCCGGATGACATGGCGTCCCAGTGTTCAATAAAGAACTTCAAATCGTGACTCATCTGACCACAGAACAGTCTTCCATTTCGCCACACTCCATTTTAAAAGACCCCTGGCCCAGTGCAAACGTCTGAGCTTGTGGAGCTTGCTTAGAAATGGCTTCCTCTTTGCACTGTAGAGTTTCAGCTGGCAACGGCGGATGGCACGGTGGATTGTGTTCACTGACAATGCTTTCTGGAAGTATTCCTGAGCCCATTCTGTTATTTCCTTGACAGTGGCATTCCTGTTTGAGGTGCAGTGACGTTTAAGGGGGCCGGAGATCACGAGCAACCAGTAGAGTTTTACGGCCTTGACCCTTACGCACAGCAATTGTTCCAGATTCTCTGAATCTTTTGATGATGTTATGCACGGTTGATGATGATAAAGTCTTTGCTATTTTACACTGGGTAACACCATTCTGGTATCGCTGCACTATCTTTCTGCGCAAGAATGGTGGAATTGGTGATCCTCTTACCATCTTGGCTTCAAAGAGACACTGACACTCTGAGAAGCTCTTTTTATACCCAATCATGTTGTCAATTGACCTAATTAGTGTTAATTGGTCTTCTAGCTGTTCGTTATATGTTCAATTTCCTTTTTCCAGCCACTTATTGCTACCTGTCCCAACTTTTTTGGGATTTGTTGACACTGTGAAATTTTGAATCAACATATTTTTCCTTTAAAATGTTACATTTACTCAGATTAAACTTTTGATCTGTCATCTATGTTCTATTACGAATAAAATATTGACATTTGCCATCTCCACATAATTGCATTCAGTTTTTATTCACAATTTATTTAGTGTCCCAACTTTTTTGGAATCCGGTTTGTACAATAATTATGTTCCCGAACTAAAGGGCAGTGAACATATACCTTTGAGAGTACCATTATAGTGACAGCAAAAGTTAGCACCATGTTGAGTTTACGGACAGTGTAGCAGCAGAACAGTCTAAAAGTGATACAAAATAAAACAAGCACTTTACGTGCACTTTTGCAATGTTCAGAAATGTTTCGTACACAACAAGAACATTCTTCAGCTTTAGAAACGTGGGTAAATCTCATGCTCTATATGTCAGACCAAACAAAGGGCACCTTGCCTGAGGTAGGTTGGTAAGTTCATCCATTTCAAGACTGCCTTCTAGGATGATCCTGACTCTTGAACGGTTCAGTAGAGGTGATGCCTGGTTTTGGACCAATGACCTGGAAATCTGCATCATCCAGAGTCTATAGAGAGCGAGAGACAAAAAACAGTGTTGAGTGTCAATTACAATTTGTCTAAATATAGACAGAAAGACAGAGGTCTATAGATAAATAGTTAGCTGTAGAGGAACAGATAGATATACAGGTGTAGCTAGACATTCAGGTGTAAAGAAACAGACAGATAAAGAAAAGATACTCACAGAGCTACTTATGAAGAACTTAGAGCCTTGAGGGGACTTCCAATGATGTGTCTATGGCTGTTAGCTCGGGGTTCTGGAAGAGCGTGACATGCATGAGATAATTTGGGTTTAATTTCTCCAGGTTTTAAGAGATTTGTCTCTAACATTTTTGCCTTAAGTTATGGTCATATTTCAATATTTATTTCCACAAACAGTATAATGTACAAAGTTTAAATAATTTAATATTAATTTTTAATGTTCCTGATGCTACCAAGGACAAGGCTCAATCCTTGTGCTCTCTTCACACAGAGAAAAGGACAGTATTTGCATTTCCAATAACTTTATCTGTGAGGCTGGTAATGTCTGATATTAACTCTGAGGCCCAGAACATTTAACGAAGTAAAGGAAACTGTTAACCTCAGCCAAACCACTAGGACCAGCACAGATTAAGAATATAAAAGTTAATTTGTCTAGTTAGAAAACTGTGTTTGGTTTACAGTTGAACACGGACCACCTTTACACTTTGTAATGACTCTAAAATCCACACACTGTAATTAATTTTCTAACATAAGATAAGCATAAAATCATTTTTTCTTTTCAGTCACTTACTTATGGAAAACAACTCACCAATTTCCAGAATGTGAAAAAGAGCTTGAGGGAAAAGAAAGACATCTTGTTTGACTCAGTCAGCTGTAATTTGTGACTGTAATTAGCTCTTCTCTGAAGAAAAGAAGAAATGAAATCTATGTCCTAAAAAGGTATTTGCCCAAGGAAAAAAGTAAAATGCAGAAAACACCAAATCTTATTGTGTAAAAATGAGAAAAAGGCTTCCAAACTTGTACAGGGTCTTCCACAAAACAAACCAAGACTAGACTCATTGGAACTGGCCAATGAAAATCTGGCAAAGTGCTATAGGGTGTGGTCCCGGCTACAAATTGATATTTTAAATTCGTTCAAATTAAAAATATTAGTGCAGTCAGTTATTCTCTCAAAATAGGAGCACATACTAAAACATTTTAAATAATGCAAAAAAATATAATTTCTTTTGAGTAGTGGTTACTCAAACTGTTCCCATAGAAACAATCTACAGGTTAATAGTGTGGGTTTAAAAAGAGCGTCTCAGAGAGGCAGAGTCTTGCTTGGCTTTTCCTCCACTGTAGTTTCCTGAAGCTGTTCCTTTCTTTCCACTCTGTGGTCCATCAGTGTCCCTGAGATTACACATTTACTTTTTTATTTTTTATTACCATCCACCGAATATTATAAATATAATTTTATATAAATTCAATGATAACATGTATATATTTAAACATTACTTTAAAATGGATCATTTCAATCTATTCACAAGCTCAGGACAATGTAAATTAGTCTCATCAGCAAACTACACTCACTCACACACACAAAACACAGCCACAGAGACAACACACACACACACACACACACAGCAAAGATTTTAAAGGTGGTTCCTCTGAAAATAAAAATGAAGAAATCTTTTCTGCAGAGAAATGAACAAATCTAGTATCCATCCTTCCATCCATTATCCACCGCTTATCTGAGTCCGGGTCGCGGGGGAAGCAGTCAGAGTAAAGAACCCAGACCTCCCTCTCCCCAGCCACTGATCCCAGCTCCTCCGTGGGTATACCGAGGCCTCCTCCCTGTTAGACATGCCATGAACACCTCACCAGTAAGGCGTCCAGGAGGCATCAGGACCAGGTGCCTGAACCACATCAACTGACTCCTCTCGACGTGGAGGAGCAACGGTTACACTCCAAGTCTCCCCCGGATGTCTGAGCTCCTAACCCTGTCTCTAAGGGAGGGTCCAGACACCCTGCGGAGAAAACTCTTTTCAGCCGCTTGTACCCACGATGTCATTCTTTCGGTCACTACCCAAAGCTTGTGACCATAGGTGAGGGGGACGTAGATTGAACGGTAAATCGAGAGCTTTGCTTTTCTGTTCACCACAACGGACCGTTACAGAGCCCGCATTACTGCTGACGCTGCACCGATCCACCAATCTCCTGCTTCATCTTTCCCTCACTCGTGAACAAAACCCTGAGGTATTTAAACTCCTCCACTTGAGGCAAGATCTCACTTCTAACCTGGAGAGAGCACTCCACTCTTTTCTAACTGAGTACCATGGACTCAGATTTGAAGGTGCTGATTCTCATCCCTACCGCTTCACACTCAGCTGCAAGCTGGTCCAGCAAGAGCTGTAGGTCCCAGCTCGATGAAGCCAACAAGACCACATTATCCACAAAATCAGACATGGGCTCCTGAGACCACCGATCCGGACTTCTTCCCTCACTTGGCTATGCTGAGAAATTCTGTCCATAAAAATTATGAACAGAACCATTGACAACGGGCAGCCCTGATGGAGTCAAACTCCAATTGGAAACCAGTCGGACTTACTGCCAGCCATACGAACCAGACTACTGCTCTGTTTATACAGGCACTGGATGGCTTGTAGCAAAGAGCCCAATACCCCATACACCCAGAGCAACCCCCACAGAATATCCAGAGGGACATGGTGGAATGGCTTCTCCAGATCCACAAAACTGTGATGGGCATAGGGGATCCAATAACTGAACACCACTCTGATTCAGATCAGCGGGGCTGTTCCTACCAATCATGCCCCTCCAGGTCTCACTGTCAACAAATGTATAAAGAAAATAAAGAATAATACTTTGCGAGCTTAAGAGGTGTTTAGCTACTGTTGTTACTGCAGCTGCTGCCACTGCTGAGGTCGGGTTTCTCTCTTTTATGGATCTGCTCGTGTGCTTTAAGGTGGCCTGACTGGCTGAAGCTCTTGCCGCAATGGCAGCAGTTGAAGAGCTCCTCACCCATGTGAACTTGCTGGTGGTGGCGGAAATTCATCTCCTTGGCGAAGGTCTTGCCGCAGTGCGAGCAGCAGAAGGGCCTTTCCCCGGTGTGGCTCAGCTGGTGGGCTTTCGGTTCCGTTGACTGGAAGAAGATCTTGCCTCACTTGGTGTCACCCGTGTGGAGCCTCTGGTGCGAGTGGAGGTGGTGCACCTTGGTGAAGCCTTTGAGGCAGTGGGCACAGGTGTAGGGCTTCTGCCCCATGTGGATGAGCTGGTGTCTCCTCAGGTTGCCTGCCTGGCCGCACTCTTGAAGCTCTTGCCACACTGCAAGCAGGTGTAAGGCCTCTCTCCGGTGTGGATTCACTGGTGAGTTTTCAGGTTACCCAAAGTGCTGAAGTCTTTGCCGCACTGCATGCAGGTGTCTCCCGTGAGATTGCAAGGTATGCGAGAGTGCGATTTTGTGCCGGCCTTGGGGCCCTTACCTGCCTCGGCCAACCGCAGCTCGTACAGGTGTCCTGTCTGGACCTCGGGGTCCATCTTGACCATGCCTTCATTTGGGTGCAGCTTGTTGAGCTCAGTGCGCAGTTCCGCCATGTGCATAGACTCTAGGCCAGGGGTCTCAAACTCAATTTACCCGGGGGCCGCTGGAGGTAGAGTCTGGGTGAGGCTGGGCCCCATCAGGTTTTCCACAAGAAAAGCTCTTACAAAAACATTCCAATGTTATCAAATGTCTTTATTTTTATTTTTTAACACAAAATAAGATGAAAAAATAAATAAATTAACAATTCATAAGAAAAAAAATAAAATCAATCAGTAATAAATAAATAAAATGAAAATAATAATAATGATAATAATAATAATAATACAGCAGATATAGAACACTGAAGAAACCACATATAGTTGCTGACTAGAGAAATGTAATTATTATTATTAAGATTCAAATGTCTGTATTAACAGTTCTTTAACCTTTAACTTTCTGAACATGAATGGAACATTGAACATAAACAGTTATGAACATGGCTTCTTCTGCCTACTTCTTACTGCTAGAGATCTGGCAGCGCTTCCTCTTGCATAGCCGAGCCACATTTGGCTTAAGGGAGGAGGCAGTTGAGACCCTCAGTAGGGCTTGAAGATGCTCGTCAGTAAGTCTGGACCTGTACTTGGACTTATTGAAGTTCAAGGTAGAGAAGAGCTTTTCGCACAAGTATGTGCTCCCTAAAAGACACATGGTCCGCTTGAACATTCGGGAAAGCTCAGGGAAGCTGGGAGGCAATTCTCTCAAAAATTGCCCGAGCTTGTCTGCTTTTCCACTCACCTCCCTGAACTTGGCTCTGAGTTCAGAGTTGCACTGCAGGTCAATGAGCTCCATTTGAAGCACAGGGGGGGCATCTTGCACATCAAAGGAGAAGGGGTCCGCAAAAATTTGAAATGCGGCTCTGTGCGTCTTGAAGTCTGCAAATCTATGATCAAATTCCTCCTGTAGCATCAAAATGGCATCCACATACTTCTCACCACTGAATGGTGTGCCTGCATCCATGAGTGCCTTGCATGCTGGGAAATGGCAAAGGTTTGTTTGAGAAAGCTGGGCTTTCCATAACATAAGTTTCGCAGAGAATGCTCTCACGTTGTCATAGGCAGCACTGACAAGTTGCCCCCGGCCTTGTAACTTCTTGTTCAGTACATTAAGCTCATGTGTAATATCAACAAGAAAAGCTAAGTCCATGAGCCATTTGGGATCACTTAGCACGGGAACAGCAACCCCATCTTTCTCCATGAAGGCTTTCACTTCCGCTCTCAACTCAAAAAATCTCTTCAATATGTTTCCCCTGCTGAGCCAACGTACCTCGGTGAAGTAGAGCACATCCCCATATTCTGACTCCATTTCCTCTAATAAAGCACGGAACCTTCTGTGCTTTAAGCTCCTGGATCTGATTTGGTTGATGCATTTCACAACTACAGACATCACATTGTCAAACCTCAGGCATTTGCTGCAAAGGGCCTGCTGATGGATAATGCAGTGCAGAGCAATGGCCTCCTCCACACTCTCCTCTTCCAGTTTTTTTTTTAACAAGTGCCACCAGTCCATTTTTCCTCCCTGTCATTGATGGCGCTTCATCGGTTGTTATTCCAACAAACCTCTTCCATGGCAAACCGGCATTCTCAATGGCATCACACAGCTGGTGAAATATCTCCTGAGCGGTGGTCTGGCCATGCATTGGAATTACTGTGAGCAACTTCTCTATAACTTCAAAATTGTCATCAACACCACGGACATAGATTGCGAGCTGGGCAGTGTCGGCGATGTCTGTGGACTCATCAAGAGCGACTGAGTATACACTGAAACGTTTTGCTTTCTCACACAGTTGATCATAAACGTCACTTGACAGGTCAGAAATGCGCTCTGCCACGGTGTTTGGCAGAAAGGCTGATGTTGCTAAACTGACCTTTCTTTTCTGGACAGACAATACTTGCAGCCTGTAATATGCACTTTTTGACAAATTCACCTTCTATGAATAATAATAATAATAATAATAATACATTTTATTTAATAGCGCCTTTCTAACACTCAAGGACACTTTACAATTACAACAGCAAAGAAATAAAATAAATACATTTATACATAAAATACAAGTAAAAGAAACAATTAAAATATGACACAGTTAAAAACATGGATCAGTTGAACATTAAAAGCAATCTTGTACAGGTGAGTTTTTATTGAGGATTTGAACTGTAGAAGTGAGTTTATGTTCCTTATGTCAGGTGGCAGCGAATTCCAAAGCGACTGAAAGCTCTACTCCCCATGGTAGTGAGACGAGCGCAGGGGACAGTCAGGTGAATAGAGGAGGAAGATCTGAAAGTGCGAGATGGAGTAGTGACAGTGAGAAGATCAGAGAGATAGGGTGGGCCGAGGTTATGGATGGCTTTGAAAGTGAGTAGAAGGATTTTATAGTCTATACGGAACTTGATTGGGAGCCAGTGGAGTTGAAACAGTACAGGAGTGATGTGGTGGAATGAAGGGGTTTTTGTGATGATACGGGCAGCTGAGTTTTGAACCAATTGAAGCTTATGGAGAGATTTGTGTGGAAGACCAAAAAGCAGAGAATTGCAATAGTCAAGGCGGGAAGTCACGAGGCTGTGCACGAGGATGGCAAAGGTATGTGGTGTAAGGGCAGGACGAAGGCGACTGATATTACGTAGATGAAAGTAGGCGGACTGGGTAATTTTATTGATATGTGATTTAAATGATAAAGAATTGTCGAGGATGACACCCAGGCTTTTTATCTGAGAGGAAGGGAAAACAGATGTGTTATCAATGTCAATTAAGGGACTGTTAGTTTTTGAGAGTATTGATTTAGTGCCAACAAGTAGAACCTCGGTTTTATCACTGTTTAGTTCAAATAGATTTGCAGTGAACCAGGATTTTATTTCTGTCAAACAATCAGTAAGGGTGGAGAGTGGGATGTGGAGAGTGTGTTTACAGGAGAAATAGAGCTGGGTGTCATCTGCATAACAGTGGAAGCTAATGTTGTGTTTTTTCGAAAGATATGGCCAAGGGGAAGGAGATAGATAATGAAAAGAAGGGGCCCCAAAACAGAGCCCTGGGGCACACCTGAAATAACAGGGAAAGATTGAGAAGTAAATGATTTGATATGAACGAACTGAGTGCGGCAAGAGAGATATGATTTAAACCAGTTTAGGGGAGTTTGAGTGATTCCAATGGAGGAAAGTCTGTTTAGGAGGGTGGTGTGGCAGATGGTGTCGAATGCTGCACTTAAGTCAAGGAGGATAAGGATGGAGAGTAGTCCTGAATCGGCCGCCATAAGGAGGTCATTTGTGACTTTTATAAGGGCGGTTTCCGTGCTGTGTAGTGGGCGGAATCCAGATTGGAACTGTTTATAGAGGTTAAGTGATTGTGGAGTTACGAAGCTACTACCTTTTCTAGAATTTTTGATATAAAGGGAAGATTAGAGATGGACCGTAGGTTATTAAAATCAGTGGGGTCTGAGCCGTTTTTTTTCAGAATTGGAGTTATTGCAGTAGCTTTAAAATGAGCAGGAACAGTCCCAGTGGAAAGGGAAGAGTGTGTAATATTGGTGATGATGGGGACTAGTGAGGGCTGACAGGCCTTCACTAGGACTGAAGGGAGAGGGTCTAGTATGCAGGTGGAAGGCTTTAGCTTCTGGATGATATCAGAGATATCTGAGGTAGTGGGAAGCTGAAAGGCAGACCAAGAATGAGCAGAAGGAGAAAAATCAGGGAGCAAACTGGGAGTGGATTGTACATAAAGAAGGTGGTGGATTGTATGGATTTTGTCAGTGAAGAATGACATGAGTGAGTTACAGAAATCAGTAGAGTACAGGTGAGATGGGATAGAGTCCGGGGCTTGGGTAATACTTTTATATAATGAGAAAAGTGACTTGGCATTACCTTCATTAGAGCAGATTATATCAGTATAATGATTTGTTTTTGTATGGATAATACATTCCTTATATTGTAACATATGATTTTTATACATTTCCTTATGAACAGATAGTCCGGTTTTCTTATAGAGCCGCTCTAGCTTCCGTCCTTTGGCCTTCATAAGCCGAAGTTCGGGTGTAAACCAAGGGGCTGAATTTGTGAAGGTTACTGACTTAGTTTTTAGTGGGGCTAGTGAGTCAAGTACAGAATGAAGACCAGTGTAATAGCGAGCAATAAGGTCGTCGAGGGTGGTTAGGTGATGAGTGTCAAAGATGGAGTTAATACTAGAGGAGAGCAAATCCAAATTAATGTTCTTAATATTTCGGAAAGAAATGAAGCGGGGAAGTTTGGTGACATTTAGTAAAAGACTGACATTGAATGAGAGGAGGAAATGATCAGTTATTGGGAGATCATCAGCTGTAAGTTCCAGAGGAGAGACACCTGAGCAGCAAATTAAGTCCAGAATATGACCCTTGGGGTGAGTGGGAGCATTGGTGTACTGCCGAAACCCAAAACCCTCAAGACAGCACATAAAATCTTTGGTGAGAGGGTTGTTTATGTTGTCCATATGAATATTAAAATCACCCAGCACGATGTTATTAGGTGACAGGGTTGACAGGTGTGTGAGTAGAGTGGCAAAGTCATAGAATGGCTTTCCTGCTTTAGCAATCATCTCACTAACCACGTAGCTAGCTTCGACTGCTGCATTATTCTCTTTGGTTGCTTTCTTAAAGAAATCTTGTTGCCTCAGTAGACATGTTTTAAGATTAGCAACCCGGTTGTCTCTCTCATCTTCCTGGTATTTTGCATACTCCTCAGCATTTCTAGCTGTGTAATGACGTTTCAAATTGTACTCTTTGTGCACTGCAACTTTCTCTGTGCAAATAAAACACGTCGGGATGCCCCTGTGCTCAACAAAGAAATATTGCACTTCCCACTTTTCCTGAAATTGTCTGTGCTCATCACAAATCTTTCTCTTCACTGCAGGCTTTGAAAAAGACATGTTTGGGGCTGTATAATATATATAATTCCACTTGGTGTCGCTGTGGCGTTGAAGTTTCAGTTTCAGTGTTTAGCCGATGAGTCTTTTCTGCTTCTTTTTCTGTCCCATTGAGCAGCAACTTCCGGGTTCAGACTGGACACCGAAGTGCGTGAAGCGAAAAGCGGGATGCATATATTCCAGAAAATGTTCGGGACTCAGACACAGTCGCAATCTTCAAATGTAGGCTAAAAACTCATTTGTTTAGTTTATCATTTGGTAGCTAATGCACCCCCATAGATAAAGGCGGCAGATCCGGGGGGTGCATGGACACGGGGAATTATAGTAAACTGAGACGCTGGTGCTGTCGTCCCGCCGCTTCTCGCGATCACTCAGGTTTGTTGACGGTGGAGCGGAGGGATGCCAGTGTTTCAGGATGCTCCCGTGTCTGTGTGTCCTTCTGGTTCTCTCCTTTTAGTTAAAGCTGTCATAGTCAGATCTGCCGGAGTCATTAGCCACACTCTGGAAATTTTCATATTTTCTACTTTACAAACACAAAACAGTTCAAAACTAATTCCATCCCTTTACATCTTTCCGAGTAAACGACTGCCCACCTGTCTGTCTGGACACTGATGGATGACTGTCGAGATCCTCCTCCACGCTACAGATCAGCTGCCCACGCTCCAGCAACCACCAAGTGCCTTGAAGCTGCCCCTACACTGAAGTTCTCACGGACTACTAACTATTATCACCAGTAGATTGACCAGAGGACGATGGGTCACCCCTTGTGAGCCTTGGTTCCTCCCAAGGTTTCTTCCTCAGCTGGAGATTTTTCTTGCCACTGTCGCCCCTGGCTTGCTCACTTGAGGGCTTTACAATTTGTTTTTACATTTCATTTCAAATCTTGTCTTACTGGAATTCTGTGAAGCCGCTTTGTGACAACATCAGTTGTGAAAAGCGCTATATAAATAAATTTGATTTGATTTGATTTGATATATTCGCAATAAACCCGGCCGATGTCCCGCCCCCGAGAGCAATATACCCAGGGTGCGATTTGTGAAAAAAAACAGAGGGGGGGATAATTTTGAGAAACATTTTATTTAGAAAAATGACCACACAATAGTGTGAAAACATGAAAACGGTGAATTCTTGTGTAGATAAACCTCACACTCCTACTCTTACCTATTTTGAACGTGAACTTAAATATATATATTTTTTTTAATTGTTAAATTTGTGAAAAACACCACAGTTTAAGTTAGAACGTGAACTTAAAAAATAAAAAATATAGTTTTTAAATATAATACAATTTTAATTCATGATATAGAGCCTATTTTGAGGAACTCGGAACACCAAGACGGTGCTTCTCTATTCCGGCGGATCGGAGGGAGAGAGAAGCCCTGGGTCGGGAAGGAGCCGCCGCCCGTCTCTCTCTCTCCTCACTTCACGTTGTTTACATCAATAGAGGGAAAATTGAATTCAGGCCGAAAGAGAGAGCGCTTTGGTAGAGAGACATAGAGTAACAACAAAGAGAGAGGGCCGGCCTCGATAAAGCTGTTATTAATCAGAGAAATAAAAAGTTTCCTGGTTGTTTCACAGCGGTTACATTCAGCAGGTACAGACACGCCCACAGCAACACACCTCAGCGGTTTCCCTGTTCCTGTCTGAATACGCGCACACAGCGCTGTCCATGGTGCTGAGACGCTGACCCGGCTATACAAGCGCTGAGGCACATATCATAGGAGGATAAAAATAATTCAGCAGAGGGTGGGACGTGTAAACCAGAGGGTGGGAAAGTCCCCACCATCCCCACCGGCAAATCGCACCCTGAATATATCCCACCGTGATTGGTAGGTTCGTTCACAACACTGAAAAGTGCCAATCATATCAAACTCACGGGCCGTGCTAACATTGAACTTTCATATTAAGGCGGGGCCACAAACTATCGTCCTGAGGGCCGCAGTTGGCCCGCGGGCCACGAGCTTGAGACCCCTGCTCTAGGCCATTCATCTCTGACTTGAGGTGGCTGGACATGAGGTTGTGTTCATACTCTGGTTTGAGGGATGCCAGCTCCCTGGTGTAGTAACACTGAAGGTCTGCGTGCTGCTCTGATTTGATGTACGCCAGGCTGTCGGGCACATGGGTGATGTAGTCGAAGACGAGGCTGGGTTCGCCGCTGATCTCCATCTTGATCTGCTCAGAGCCCAGCTCAGCCGTGCTCAGTGGCTGGATCTCTGAGAGGTCCACCATGTGGATGGAATCCAGGTCCAGCTCAGCCTTGACGCAGGGCAGCATGGCCATGGGCTCTGCAATGTCTGAGGTGAGTGTGCTGTGAAAGGTTTTAGAAGGTTTTGTTTCTCTCAGCACCTCATTCTTCCTGTCGTTGTGATCTGACCTTCTGTTAATCTTAGTGCCAGGCTGCCACTGTAAATAAGAAGCTGTTCTTAATGACTCTCTAGGTTAAATAAACAAAACATTCATAGTCTATTAGACATTGCCACAGTTTTCTTCAGCTGCTCAGCTGGGGCTCTCTGATTCACACAGTGGAGCTGGACGAGGTATTGGTGAATGAAATAAAGTAGAAAGAGGAAAAAAAAGAGAAAAACTCACACAGTTTAGAATAAATGAAAAAAAAATGTATTTACAAAGAAAATATGGATATCAAACAAAATCAAACAAACAAATCTTACAACAACACACAAAACTTAAAGCCATATCTCCAGGGGTAAGCCACGGCCAAAATAACAAACATAACCCAACACTAACTCCAACACCAACACTAACTTTGCTATTCAAACCAATAAACAAATAAATGACAATAAAATAACCCTGACTCCCTATCTAACAATAAACCAGGAGAAAATAGATAAACACAAAAGGCGCTTACCCCCTTCCGGCACAGGTGACCACAAAAATAATAAACAGAACACAATTAACCCACACAAGGAAACACACAGTCTCCAAATATACACTGTTCTCACACAGAGACGAAGCAATCACCAAGTTCACAACACATGGCAATTCACAATTGGAAAAAGGGGCGTCTCTATCTTCAGCTTCCTGCTTCTTTTATAGGCAGAAACAGGAAACACCTCAGTAGCAGCAATACCAGAAATCTCCACAGCTCCACCTAAAGACAGGGAGGGATAGCAAGACAACAAGAAAAGGAAAAGAATAGACACAGGCATACAACCCGTAACACCCCCCCACCAAAAAAAATTCTTTAGGGGTATAGAGAGCGTGACAGGGCAACAGCGACAACATTATCTGACCCCTTTTTATGTTCAACAATGATATGAAATGGTTGAATAGACAATGCCCACCGCATTAAACGATGATTTTTATTACACATTTTGGAGAGGAAAACAAGAGGGTTATGATCCGTATAGACTCTAGTAGGAGAGGAGTGTGAATTGAGATAAACCTCAAAATGTTGTAGAGCTAGAAGCAATGCCAGCGTTTCTTTCTCTATGGTGCTGTAGCGTAACTGGTACCTAGTGAACTTTTTAGAAAAAAAACAAAGTATGTGGCACTCCTCGGATGTCATCCTGAATCAGCACAGCACCTGCACCATTATCACATGCATCCACTTCCAACTTAAATGGTCGTGAAAAATCAGGGGCACTCAGAACTGGAGCACTACACAAGAGAGCCTTTACATTGTCAAAAGCCCTCTGACAATCACTAGTCCATATGTAATTCACATGACCTTTGAGCAGATCTGTTAAAGAGAGTACCACGACAGAAAAATTTTTACAAAAAGAGCGGTAGTACCCAGCCATTCCTAGAAATCTCCGTAGTTCACGTCTAGTACGTGGAGCAGGAAAATTCAGAACAGCCTGCACTTTATCCTTTGGAGTACGAACTTTCCCCTGACCTATCTGTCTGCCTAGGTACAAAATAGTAGCCTTACCAAACTCACATTTAGCAAGATTCAAGGTCAGGCAGGCTTTATCTAAATGATCAAAAACCAGGCGTAATGTGTTAACATGTTCAGCCCATGTAGATGAATATACCACCACATCATCTAAATATGCCACACAATTGGGCACAGACTGAAGTACACAGTTCATTAGCCGTTGAAAAGTAGCAGGTGCATTATGCATTCCAAAAGCCATAACTGAATATTGCATAAAGGAATCGGGGGTTACGAAGGCAGAAACATCAGAGGCACGATCTGTTAAAGGGACTTGCCAATATCCTTTTATTAAATCTAGTTTTGTTACAAACATGTTAACATGACATACTCTATGTTTCCTTTTACGGTCAGGAGTAGACACAACATAACTGACCTCATTCAGTTTCTTGATAACCTCATATGGACCAGAGAACTTTGCCTGTAATGCAGAACCAGAAACCGGCAACAACACTAAAACCTGGTTATGAGGCTGAAATTCCCTCAATACTGCCCGCTTATCATAACATACTTTCATGGAAGACTGTGCAGATAAAAGATTTGTCTGTGCCATTTCACAGGCCTTGTGGAGTTTCTCACGAAATTTACTGACATACTCTAACAAAGTACCACGACTGGAACATCTTTCAGCCAACAGTTGGTCTTTTAACAACTTTAAGGGTCCCCGCAGTGTATGCGCAAACACCAGTTGAGCCAGACTAAAACCAGTTGACTCTTGTACGACCTCACGAATAGCAAACATTAGGAGAGGCAAACCCTCATCCCAGTCTTTCCCAGTTTCCAAACAGAAAATACGCAACTGAGATTTGAGAGTTTGGTGAAACCGCTCAAGAGCACCCTGAGACTGAGGATGAAAGGCTGAGGAAGTTTGATGCTCCTTTTTCATTTTTTAAATGCATCTCGTGCCAGCAGAAAAGGTGGAGGTCTAGCTGCTTTGTTCCATGGTTCTTTTCAGTGCAAGCAGTTATCATTTGGAGACTTCACAACATTTGAGAATCTCTGTGTAGTTTTGAAAGGGACACCACAGATATTACTAGTAACTGTCTACAGGCCTCCGAAGTACAGCACTAATTTTATTGATGAATTTACAGAGATGCTGTCCTTTATTTCTACAGACTTTGACCATTTTGTTATTGCTGGTGACTTTAACATACATATCGACAATCCCAAGGACTGTTTTGCCAAGGAACTACTTGCCATATTGGACTCTTTTGGTCTTTCACAGCATGTTACAGGGAGTACTCATTGTCATGGTCACACGCTGGATATTGTTATCTCAAAGAGTCTCAACATATCAGTGACTGTGAAGGACGTCGCACTGTCAGATCACTACTGTGTGTTCTTTGATATGTGGGCCTCACCAGTCATCAGAGATAGAAGAGTTTGTGTCAAGAAAAGGATTATAAAGGACTGCACAGCTACACTTTTCATGAGTAAATTGTGCACTACACCATGTGAACGATCCAACTCTGTTGATGATTTGCTGAATAGTTTTAATACAAAAATTGTCAGTGTAATGGATGAGATTGCGCCAGTTAAAATGAAGGCCTTGTCTTGCAAACAGAAAGCACCATGGAGAAATGCTTCTGTTGTTCAAATCCAAAAGAGGGAGTGTCGCAAGGCAGAACGCAGATGGCGTAAAACAAGTCTTCATATTCACAAAGAAATCTACAAAGATAGGCTACGTCAATACAACGCGACAATATGCAAAACACGACAATCCTATTTCTCTAGTATCATCAACAATAACACTAACAACAGCAAAATCCTCTTCACCGTGGTCGACAGACTTACTAACTCACCCACACCAATGGCCCCTGAATTAGTATCAACTGAGAGATGTAATGAGTTTGCATTCTTTTTTAACACTAAAATCCAGAATATCAGACAAGCGATTAGTACATCTATATCCAACAATGAGTCTGTACCCTCTCCATCACCTCATAAAAACTCCTTAGTTAAAATGTCAGAGTTCAGTACTGTTGATAGTAATATTTTAACTGACACAGTTAATCATCTCAAATCATCCACTTGCAGTCTTGACACACTACCAACCAATTTTTTAAAGAGTGTGTTTCACACTATAGCACCAGACATACTCCACATTGTAAACACCTCACTCATGTCGGGGGTTTTTCCGAGCTCACTAAAAACTGCAGTTGTAAAGCCTCTTCTAAAAAAGAAAAATTTAGAATCTTCTCTGATAAGTAACTACAGGCCAATTTCTAATCTACCGTTCATGGGCAAAATCATTGAGAAAATAGTTTTCAGGCAAATCACTGGTTTCTTGTCCATAAACAGTAGCCTAGACAAATTCCAGTCCGGGTTCCGGTCTAATCACAGCACTGAGACTGCTCTAATCAAGGTAATTAATGACATCCGCTTAAATACAGAGGCTGGAAAGGTATCTCTTCTATTACTTCTTGACCTTAGTGCTGCCTTTGATACCATTGACCATAAGATTCTTATAGATAGACTCGCAAACTGGGTTGGACTCTCAGGAACAGTCCTGAAGTGGTTCATTTCTTACCTGGAAGGCAGGAACTACTTTGTAGAAATAGAAAATAATATTTCAGAGAACATGCCAGTAACCTGTGGTGTCCCCCAGGGCTCTATTCTTGGTCCACTTTTATTTAATTTATATATGCTTCCTCTTGGCCAGATTCTACAGAACTATGGGCTGTCCTATCACAGCTATGCAGATGATACTCAGATTTACATGGCCCTGTCCCCAAACGACTCTGGCCCAGTTGACTTATTAAGCAAGTGCCTTGAACACATCACAAACTGGATGGGACACAATTTTCTGCAGCTGAATAAAGATAAAACTGAGATTATACTATTTGGGAATAGCACTGAGAGACAAAGATTGGCTACGTATCTGGACTCGAGAGCCCTCAAATCTAAAGAACTGGCTCGCAACCTTGGTGTATCAATGGACTCAGATCTCAGTTTTAGTAGTCATATTAAAGCGGTTACTAGATCAGCATTTTACCATCTTAAGAACATCAGTAAGATTAGAGATTTTCTGACTAAACCAGACCTAGAGAAACTTATCCATGCTTTTATTTCTAGCAGGATTGATTACTGTAATGGTCTCTTAGCTGGACTTCCAAAAAAGACCATTAAACAGCTTCAGCTGATTCAAAATGCAGCTGCCAGAGTTCTCACTCGGAGCAAAAGAAGAGATCATATCACCCCCATCCTCAAATCCTTACACTGGATACCAGTCTGTTATAGAATAGACTTTAAGGTGTTATTACTGGTTTATAAATGTCTCAATGGGGTAGGACCAGCGTATTTATCAGATCTGCTACAGAGATATGAGCCGAGCAGAGATCTCAGATCTTTAGGAACTAGTCAGTTAGTCCTGCCTCGGGTCAAAACTAAACATGGAGAGGCAGCATTTAGCTACTATGCCACTTTTAAATGGAACCAGCTGTCTGAGAATATTAGAAGTGCCCCAACGTTAGACACATTTAAATCAAGACTTAAAACTCTCTTGTTTGAGCAGGCTTACAGCTCAGTTTAAAATATTCTGCACTTTTCTGTAACGGCATTTTATTTCTTTTATTTCTTTTCATTTATTGTCATTTTAAATTGTTTTAATCATTTTAATCATTTTACTCTTTTTATGTAATTGTCTTATTGGAATTTATGATTTTACTCTGGCTTTTAATGTAATTTCTTTTTCTGTAAAGCACTTTGAATTGCTTCTGTATGAAAGGTGCTCTATAAATAAACTTGCCTTGCCTTGCCTTGCCTTGCCTTGCCTCCACCTGCAGTTGCTGAAGCACTTGCACAAAAAGCTTAGCAGTAAAGTTTGTTCCCTGGTCTGTTTGAATGGTTTTAGGCAGACCAAAAATAGAGCAAAAACGTACAAGGGCTCTAGATATAGACTTAGCAGTTATATTACGCAGTGGGAAAGCATCTGGAAAACGAGTAGACAAACACATGATAGTCAGTAAATACTGGTTACCACTTTTTGTCTTAGGAAGAGGATCAACACAGTCCAACAATAAATGTTCAAACGGCTCCCCCATGGCAGGTACGGGACACAGAGGTGCCGGGGGAATGCTTTGATTAGGTTTTCCAGCAACTTGACAAATGTGGCAAGAACTACAAAATTTCACTATATCAGCCCTAAGTCCTGGCCAAAAGAAATGCTGCAGAACATGCTTACAGGTTTTATTAATACCAAAATGTCCTGCCATTATATGATTATGGGCAAGGTTTAACACATGGGACCTAAACTGTTCAGGTACTACCACTTGGAACACAGTATTCCAATCAGTAATCTCTGAAGGCGGTGACCATTTTCTCATTAAAACTGTGTCTTGTAGAAAGTAAGCAACAGAAGATACCCATATTTGATCAGGGGCTACAACTGCAGACCTGCATTTAGCCAAAGAGGGATCTAGTTCTTGGGCAGATACCAACTCAGCTCGATTAACAGGAAGAGACAACACACAATCAGCTAAAGCCAAGTCCCTTTTACACACAGAGTTGTTTGCCGGTAAAGGAACAGAGGAATCTCCCTTTATTTCCTGACAACTTGTAAATAAGTTGCTAAGATCAAGTACATCCTGGTTAGAGCATTGGGATCGAGTTGTGACACACACAGGAAAAACCTAAGGAAATTCTTCTTGTAATTCATCCAACTCATTTAATAGCCAAGTTCAAGTTCATCTCACTAAGTGGACCAACTCCAGATGGAGAAGTAACCGAATCTATGCCAGATGGTATACCTGGTGACTGTCCAGTAGCCTCCGCCACTGTCGAGACATCTGGTTCACCTGAGGCAACACCAACACCGTCCACACTAGACAACATGGCTGGATCTGTACTTGCAGCACTCCTTGTATCAGGGGACACAGGCACACGTCTGTCTTCACAAAGCCGAGAAATCAACACATCCCGTATTTCACCTACTCTAGCTGAGCGAGGTATTGAAATGTCATAAAACTCAGCAATCAACAATAAATCAGCCTTTGGACAATCCCACAAATCCTCTACTGATGGAGACAAAACAAACTTCTCCAGGTCAAACTCCATACTGTACCCAATGGAAACACACAACACCTGCCCCCACACAAAAAAACCCGGATGAGCCCCCACTTGTTACTTTTCGGTCTAGGAGATGGGTATTGGTGAATGAAATAAAGTAGAAAGAGGAAAAAAAAGAGAGAAACTCACATAGTTTAGAATAAATGAAAAAAAATGTATTTACAAAGAAAATATGGATATCAAACAAAATCAAACAAACAAATCTTACAACAACACACAAAACTTAAAGCCATATCTTCAGGGGTAAGCCACGGCCAAAATAACAAACATAACCCAACACTAACTCCAACCCCAACACTAACTTTGCTATTCAAACCAATAAACAAATAAATGACAATAAAATAACCCTGACTCCCTATCTAACAATAAACCAGGAGAAAATAGATAAACACAAAAGGCGCTTACCCCCTTCCGGCACAGGTGACCACAAAAATAATAAACAGAACACAATTAACCCACACAAGGAAACACACAGTCTCCAGAAATACACTGTCCTCACACAGAGACAAAGCAATCACCAAGTTCACAACACATGGCAATTCACAATTGGAAAAAGGGGCGTCTCGATCTTCAGCTTCCTGCTTCTTTTATAGGCAGAAACAGGAAACACCTCAGTAGCAGCAATACCAAAAATCTCCACAGCTCCACCTAAAGACAGGGAGGGATAGCAAGACAACAAGAAAAGGAAAAGAATAGACACAGGCATACAACCCGTAACACCCTGAAAATACATTTTCTAAACTCTTACCACAGCAACACACCTACGTCACATGGACCAGACGCCCGAACCACCTCAACTGGCTCCCCTCGACGTGGAGGAGCAGTGGCTCCACTCTGAGTTTCTCCCAGATGTCTGAGCTCCTAACCCTGTCTCTAAGGGAGAGTCCAAATGGCCTGCTGAGAAAACTCCATGTCATTCCTTCTGTCACTACCCAAAGCTCGTGACCATAGGTGAGGTTTGGGACGTAGAGTGAACGTTGCTTTTCTGCTCAGCTCTCTCTCACCACAATGGACCGGTACAGAGCCTGCATTAATGCTGACGCTGCACCAATCCGCCTGTCAATCTCCCGCTCCATCTTTCCCTCACTCGTGAACAAGACCCAGGGGTGTTTAAACTCCTCCACTTGAGGCAGGTTCTCACTTCCAACCTGGAGAGAGCACTCTCATTCTCATCCGTACCACTTCACACTCGGCTGCAGACTGGTCCAGCAAGAGCTGTATGTCCCGGCTCGATGAAGCCAACAAGACCACATCATCCGCAAAAAGCAGACAGGGGATTCTGAGACCTTCAATCCAGACACCTTCCGCCACTCTGACTTTCCGGTGAAGAGAGGTGCTGAGCTGATCACCACCTAGAGATCGGTTTCAGAGCCCATACTCTGTGTCGAGGTAAGCCCGACTATATCAAGCTGATACCTCTGAAGGTAACAAACCAGATCAAGCTCCTTTCCCACCAGAGAGGTTACATTCCATGTTCTAAGAGCCAGTTTCAGTAACCGAGGATCAGAACGCCAGGGTCCCCGCCCTCAGCTTCCACCCGCTCCATGTTGCACCAGACCCAGATTACTACCTAAAGGTATTATTAATTATAATTAGAGATTTCTTGACAAAACAAAAACCTCCAAATATTAATCCACTGCAATGGCCTTCAGATACTTGTTTTGGACCTTGTGTCTTTCATATAGCAATGTCTCTGGATTCTCTGAATCTTCTAATGATATTATGGGGCTGTAGATGATGAAATCCCCAGGTTCTTTAATATTTAAGGTTGAGAAAGATTATTCTTGAATTATTTCACTGTTTATCCACACAGTTTTTGACAGAGCAGTGAACCCCTCCCCATCTTTACTTCTGACAGACTCTGCCTCTCATAGACACTCTCCTTAAACCCAAATATGTCATTGTCCTGTCACTACTTAACCACATTTATATTTTTGTAGGATTTACCAGTGTTTTGTTTTCAGTCCCAACCTTTTCAAAATTCAAAATTGGTGAATGAAAAAACAAAAACAAAAACAAAAACAGAAAAAAACACAGTTTCTTAGTTTCAACATGTGAAATATTGACTTTATCATCATTTCCATTAAAGTTAGGTTTTAAATGATTTGCTCATCATTGTGTTCTGTTTTTATTTACATTTGGCACAGAACTGGCTACAGCGTGTTATCACAGGTCTAAACATCAGTTAAAGGTTTCAGAACGTCTCATTTCTCTGAGCACCTCATTCATCCTCCCACTGAGCTCTGACCTTCTTTAAATCTTAGACTCGTAAAGACATGAGCTGGGACTATAACTGCATAATAAGCCCTTTATCAGCAACAGACAGAGAAAGACATTCATCCACACGCAGTCATGTGAAGAACATTTGTAATGAATCAGGAGGCATTTTAAAAATTATTGTGAAGAAACTCAGATAAAATAAAAGTATGTTGCACAATAAAGACTGGATATGAATCGGTTAAAGAGTTCTTTTGACCATGTGATGTACAAACTCTGGTTACATGATGGTAAGTGCCAGGAAAGTCTATTTCAATTATACTGAAATGTCCAACAAGTTGTACATATTTACTTGGAAAGGAATATGGCAAAGTACCAGACATCTGGCATAAGACCCTACAAACAGACGCACACACTTTCACAGTGATATGGTGCATGTAAAAAACAGGAAGTCAATAAAAAACAAAATACCAAAGTGGTGAATTGGCACATTGGCACATTTACCTGAACTGAACCTCCGCATGCCCACGGACCGCATCACGGTTCTCACCTCAGGTCAAAACTAAACATGGAGAGGCAGCGTTTCTAAAGTGTCTGAAGCCCTGACTTTAGACAATTAAATCAAGGCTTAAAACATTCCTGTTTGAGTAGCTACAGCTCAGTTTAAAACACTCTGCACTTTTATTCTGTAACGGCACTTCAGTTATTTTCTTTTATTACATCATTTTTAATTGTTTTAATCATTTACTCATTTTAATCTTTTTATGTAATTGTTTTGTTGGACTTCTATGATTTTTATTCTGGCTTTTAATTTAACAGTTTTTTTTTCTGTAAAGCATTTTGAATTACTTTTGTATGAAAGGTGCTCTATAAATAAACTTGCCTTGCCTTGCCTTCTACAGAAAAAGAGGTGAATATTTGTGGGAATCACTGTGTAAAATAAAATAACACAATGTAAGTCCAGGAAATGAAAGGAGGCGTATGAAATCAACAATCAATTAAATAATCTACAATTATAATAAAATAACTTACAATTATGTTCCCGAACTAAAGGGAAGTGAACATATACCCTTTAGAGTACCAATTACAGTGACAGCAAAAGTTAGCACCATGTTGAGTTTACTGACAGTGCAGCAGCAGAACAGTCTAAAAGTGATACACAATAAAACAAGCACTTTACGTGCACTTTTGCAATATTCAGAAATGTTTCGTACACAACAAGAACATTCTTCAGATTTTGAAACTTGGGTGTATCTCATGTAGCTAGACAGGCAGGTATAAATAAACAGACAGATAAAGAAAAGAGACTCACAGACCTACTTATGAAGAACTTAGAGCCATGAGGGGACTTCCAATGATGTGTCTATGGCTGTTAGCTCAGGGTTCTGGAAGAGCGTGACATGCATGAGATAATTTGGGTTTTATTTCTCCAGGTTTTAAGAAATTTGTCTCTGACATTTTTGCCTTAAATTATGGTCATATTTCAATATTTATTTCCACAAACAGTATAATGTACAAAGTTTAAATAATTTAATATTAATTTTTAATGTTCCTGATGCTACCAAGGACAAGGCTCAATCCTTGTGCTCTCTTCACACAGAGAAAAGGACAGTATTTGCATTTCCAATAACTTTATCTGTGAGGCTGGTAATGTCTGATATTAACTCTGAGGCCCAGAACATTTAACAAAGTAAAGGAAACTGTTAACCTCAGCCAAACCACTAGGACCAGCACAGATTAAGAATATAAAAGTTCATTTGTCTAGTTAGAAAACTGTGTTTGGTTTACAGTTGAACACAAACCACCTTTACACTTTGTAATGACTCTAAAATTCACACACTGTAATTAATTTTCTAACATAAGATAAGCATAAAATCATTTTTTCTTTTCAGTCACTTTTCAGTCACAACCCCCTGGCTTGCTCACTTGAGGTTTTTACATTTTGTTTTTTACATTTCATGTCAAATCTTAGTCTTACTGGAATTCTGAGAAGCTGCTTTGTGGCAACATCAGTTGTGAAAAGCGCTATATAAATAAATTAAAATTTAAAAATAAACTGCTTAAACACATTAAGAAGTACTAGCTAAGTAGGTTAAAATACATTTTCAAACTCAGTGCTGGTTTTGGTGTAATGTAATGTTATAAATATATAATTCCACATACACTAATTCTTTGTTAGGGAGTAGCAGTGATTTTGGGCTAGTGATTAATGGGTTGAAAATGATAGAAGCATATTCACTGAGAGAAAAAAAAAATAACAAAAGCATGTGAAGTAGATTACTTTGGAGCTGTGGAGTTGGCTAAATTTTTCAAAATTAACTATGAACATGAACTAATTCATTTTCTTTATGTAATTAAGTAAAGATGGACTGCAGTAAGAAAACGCAGATAGGTTAATTTAAAGGCTGAGCACCACTTAATGGACCTCCATGAATATTTGACATTATTTTAGTTACTGACATATATAAGTATGGATTAAAATGAAAATAGCTGCTTAATTTGCTTTAAAACTGACAATTTTACTAAATAGACGGAAAAACCCGAGCTCGCTACGGAAATTCTTGAACGCAACCGTGTGACGTCACTGGTGGACAACAGCTGAACAACGCCGCGGTAAAACACCGTTATGACTGACTGTTATGACAGTATCTAGCTAAATAACCAACATTATTCATGACAATAGCCTAGCAATAAGCTAAACTCAAATTTAGAGGCACCGTTATTCTTGTAAATGTTATCGAAGTCGAACTTGAATTCATCCGACACTATAAACTTCCGTAATGCAGCCTAATATAATCTGAGCCACCGAGTTTAGCAAGTCAAGCTAACGTTAACTAACACAAACGAAAACAGGCGAAGTAAGTGTCCTTTACCTCCATGTTACAGAGGCTCTTGAACACCTTTCGTTGGTTTCCTTACATGCCCATATTGCTGGAAAAGCGCCAGTGAAATGAGCTACAGATAACGGAGGGAGCGGATGGTCCTTTCCAAAGTGCCCGTTTAAAGTTGACAAATTTAGTCCATTTTCTGGATATTTTGGGATCTTTGGGCCATTTGTGCACAGATGTCCCACTGTACATTGAATGATTGCAGCCAAAAACAACACACCTTTTCGTCATTTTGCATTAAATTAAGTGCAACTTCTAGAGTTGTTGTCCACCATCTACGTCACAGGCAAGACACCTATTAGAGTTTCCCAACACTGTTGGGAGGGGGGCAACGGTCTTTTAAACCTTATTCCTTGAATTAGAAAGAAATAACATGTTTTCTGACTAACAATAAACACAAGTTAGGGAACATGATTGTATCACAGTTGTAGATGTTACAGTTTTGTCGATGTCATTCGCCCCATTTCGTCTCCAGGACTTTTATTGTGTTCTTTTATTCTCCACAGTTGTATAATGAAAGATTACAGAGATCCCCCTCTCCTTCTGGAGAAGAGAATGTAATGAACCTTTAGGGAACACAGCTAGACTTCATATAATGAAGTGGACTTTAACACCACTGCTGTACCTTTAAAGATACACTACACTGTTTTTAGTTTTAGTGACAGTAATGTACCTGTACTGTACCTTTAATTCAGAGAGTGTACTGTAATAAACACTGTTACTGCACCAAGTCTGTCATGAACTCTTGTTTTCTTCTCTACCACACAGTAAATATCAGTCTTTCACCTGTAGAGAGTATGGCACCAAACACACACACATTTGACACTCAATCAGAAAATGTAGCAGTTTCCAGGAGAAACACAGTGAATGTCATAGCGTCTATTGTTTGCTGGTCGAACTGACACATGGAGAGTTATTCTGTTTCTGTAATGCCATCAGCTGTTAGTATTTTGACAGTCATTATGCTCTGACTGACTCTGTGTTCCTCTTGAAGAGAAAACATGAGCTAGATTTTGAACGTATGACTCGATATTGAAGCAGGTTTGCCATGCTTTGACGTAGTTAGTGAATGTAGAGGAAGTTCTGTTTGCATTTGGAATCATTGGTATTTAATGAACAAAACGTGGATTTGAGCAGTAAATTAACTGTGTGACGTAGGTGTGTTGCTGTGGTAATAGTTTAGAAAATGTATTTTCAGGGTGGTGTTCTTAGTCTCGTCACTCATCTCGTCCAGCTCCACTGTGTGAATCAGAGAGCCCCAGCTGAGCAGCTGAAGACAACTGTGGCAGTGTCTATTAGACTATGATTATTTGACCTATATTGTTTATTTAACCTAGAGAGTCATTAAGAACAGCTTCTTATTTACAGTGGCAGCCTAGCACTAAGATTCACAGAATGAGTTGTTTTCCATAAATAAGTGACTGAAAAGAAAAATGATTTTATGCTTATCTTATGTTAGAAAATTAATTACAGTGTGTGAATTTTAGAGTCATTACAAAGTGTAAAGGTGGTTTGTGTTCAACTGTAAACCAAACACAGTTTTCTAACTAGACAAATGAACTTTTATATTCTTAATCTGTGCTGGTCCTAGTGGTTTGGCTGAGGTTAACAGTTTCCTTTACTTCGTTAAATGTTCTGGGCCTCAGAGTTAATATCAGACATTACCAGCCTCACAGATAAAGTTATTGGAAAAGCAAATACTGTCCTTTTCTCTGTGTGAAGAGAGCACAAGGATTGAGCCTTGTCCTTGGTAGCATCAGGAACATTAAAAATTAATATTAAATTATTTAAACTTTGTGCATTATACTGTTTGTGAAAATAAATATTGAAATATGACCATAACTTAAGGCAAAAATGTCACAGACAAATTTCTTAAAACCTGGAGAAATAAAACCCAAATTATCTCATGCATGTCACGCTCTTCCAGAACCCTGAGCTAACAGCCATAGACACATCATTGGAAGTCCCCTCAAGGCTCTAAGTTTTTCATAAGTAGCTCTGTGAGTATCTTTTTTTTATCTGTCTGTTTCTTTACACCTGACTGTCTAGCTACACCTGTCTATCTATCTGTTCCTCTACAGCTAACTATTTATCTGTAGACCTCTGTCTTTCTGTCTATATTTAGACAAATTGTAATTGACACTCAACACTGTTTTTTGTCTCTCGCTCTCTATAGAATCTGGATGATGCAGATTTCCAGGTCATTGGTCCAAAACCAGGCATCACCTCTACTGAACCCTTCAAGTGTCAGGATCATCCTAGAAGGCAGTCTTGAAATGGATGAACTTACCAACCTACCTCAGGCAAGGTGCCCTTTGTTTGTTCTGACAAATAGAGCATGAGATACACCCAAGTTTCAAAAGCTGAAGAATGTTCTTGTTGTGTACGAAACATTTCTGAACATTGCAAAAGTGCACGTAAAGTGCTTGTTTATTTTGTATCACTTTTAGACTGTTCTGCTGCTGCACTGTCAGTAAACTCAACATGGTGCTAACTTTTGCTGTCACTGTAATGGTACTCTCAAGGGTATATGTTCACTGCCCTTTAGTTCGGGAACATAATTTTAAGGATTTGAGGATGAGGGGGGGGGGGTGATCTCTTCTTTTGCTCAGAGTGAGACTCTGGGGCTGCATTTTGAATCAGCTGAAGATGTTTAATGGTCTTTTGTGGAAGTCCAGTTAAGAGACCATTACAGTAATCAATGCTAGAAATAAAATCATGGATAAGTTTCTCCAGCTCTGGTTTAGTCAGAAAATCTCTGATCTTACTGATGTTCTTAAGATGGTAAAATGCTGATCTAGTAACCGCTTTAATATGAGACTAAAACTGATCTGAGTCCATTAATACACCAAGGTTGTGAGCCAGTTCTTTAGATTTGAAGGCTCTCGAGTCCAGATACGCAGCCAATCTGTGTCTCAAGAGTTCTTTTGACTATGTGAGGTACGAACACGGGTAACATGATGGTAAGTACCAACACTGTCTAGTTTAATTATACTGAAATGCTCATCAGGTTTTAAGTGCTTAGGTTGAAAGGAACATTGTAAAGAACAAGAGATCTGGATTACGGTTCTACAAACACACACACTTTCACATTTATGCAGTACATGTACACAGGAAGTTAATAAGAAAATGAACAAAGTGCGTCATAATAAAATTTCACTAAAATACTGAAAATTACTGTATAAACAGTCCTCAGTAATTCTGCAGTGTTGTAATTATATGTGTATGTTTTACATTACGATAGAGTGAAAAAAATCCATAAGAACCAAATAAAATCATGGTCCTCTGTACCATTTCCTTTTACACCACACTTTGACATGTTACAGTACTGGAATAGTGGTGTCAAAGTCAGAATTGTCAAAAATGGTAATGGTAAGTTTACCCGAGTTTGTACGTCACATAGTCGAAAGAACTCTTGAAACGGCTCACATTCAGTCTTGTTGTGCAACATACATTTACTTTATCTGAGTTTCTTCACTATAACCATTTTTAAAATGCTTTCTGGTTCATTAAAAATGCTCTCCCCATGACTGCATGTGTGTGAGGATGAAAGAGGTGCTAAGAGAAATAAGACGTTCTGAAACCTTTCACTGATATTTAGACCAGTGACAACACTCTGTAGACAATTCTGTCAATTCTAAGAAGACAGCAGACCACACAGCTGCTCAATGGTAGAAAAGCACTGCATAAAAACAGACAAAACCCAGACCCACCATGACCCTGAACTGGATAAGCACTTACAGAAAATGAATGAATGAATGAAAAAGGGCTAAAAGAGCTGTGTAACTGCTCCCTGTTCCACAGCCCTAGACAGAGACTTGAAGGCAACGTTCACGATTGTGATCAAAAAACACTTTTCATAAAATTCAGTAGATGTTTCTGCACTATTTGCTGCTCTCTAGTCGGTTTGCACTGGACACTGGTCTAATGTGATTACAAACCCCCGGTGTCAGTAAAGGGTCAAATCAAATCAAATTTATTTGTATAGCGTTTCTTATAACGGATGTTGTCACAAAGCAGCTTCACAGCATTCCAGTAAAGACGAAGATTTGACATGACATGTAAAAATGTAAACATCCCCACGTGAGCGAAGCCAGGGTTACAGTGGCAAGAAAAACTCCCTCTGTCCTATCTAATCATTCACACAATCCTCTATTTTCTGTAATCTGTGTTTGTCATTGGGCTTGGCTGAAATATACAATTGCGTGTCGTCTGCGTAACAGTGAAAGTGAATGTCATGGTTTCTTATAACTGTGCCTAGCGGTAACATTTATAATGTAAATAATAACGGTTCTAAAGTATAGCCTTGCAGAATTCCAAATTGGAAGATAAATTGTTTACTTTTACAAATAGATAACATTCCGTTAAGTAAGATTTGAACCATGATAGGGCTGTCCCTGTAATTCCCTGTAATGTTTTCTAACCTTTCTAATAGAATATTGTGGTCTATCGTATCGAAGGTCAAGAAGCACCAACAGGGAAATGTGGCCTTGATCAGAGGCAAGAAGAATTTGTTTGTTATCTTGACTAGAGCTGTCTCAGTGCTATGATGTGGCCTGAATCCTGATTGGAATTTTTCATATATATGATTCTTATGTAGATATGAACTTTTTCTAAGATCTTGGATAGAAATGGCAGATTAGAAATAGGCCTGTAATTAGACATGTGCTAGCTTATTAAATTAGACCAGAGGTTTAATAACTGCTAGTTTAAAAGCTTTAGGTACATGGCCCAGGCTAAGGGATGAGTTTACTAGAAATAAAAAAGTTGATTTATTTCAGTAATTCCATTCAAAAAGTGAAACTTGTATATTATACTCATTCATTACACACAGATTAATATATTTCAAGTGTTTATTTCTTTTAATTTGATGATTATACAGCACCCTCCATAATTATTGGCACCCCTAGTTTAAATGTGTTAAAAGCCTTAAAATAAATTATTTTTTTATTGCAGAAGCATAATCTCATTCTGAAAACAAATTATATAAAAAAGCATCCTTCAAATCAAGTGAAAAAAAAAAAGAATAAAGATAAAATCCTGACTAAGAAATAATTATTTTCCATAAAATTACCTGTTCCACAATTATTGGCATCCTTAACAATTTCTTGAAAATAAATGTATTTGAACCATTTATGTCATTTCTACTGTAGTGTATAAAGTGGATCAAAGTATCTAGAAACCTGTAATTAGTAATTCATCACTTCCTGTTTCCTTGGGGTATAAATATGGCGATACACAGAGGACTATTTCTCTTACTCACTCTTAAACATGGGAAAGACAAGAGAACACACTATTCAAGTAAAGCAGATGTGTGTCGACCTTCATAAATCAGGCAATGGCTACGAGAAAATAGCCACCCACCTGCAGATGTCCTTAACTACAGTCAGAGCAATCATCAAAAAATTCAAACATCTGGAACTGAGACAAACAACTGGAACTGTGACAAACAAGCCTGGAAGAGGACGCAAATGTATCTTGCCACCACACACCGTGAGAAGGATGTTAAGAGAAGTAAAAAGTTCTCCAAAGCTCACTGTAAATGAATTGAATCAAATGGTAGCAGCTTGGGGTTACGAGGTCTCCCAAACAACCATCAGGTGCTATCTACATGCCAACAAGCTGTTTGGGAGGCATGCATGGAGAAAGCCTTTTCTGAGTTATAAGCGTAAACCGGTGGAGTTTGCCAGCGGTACTGGGATTATACTGGGACTGTGTGCTTTGGTCAGATGAGACCAAAGATAGAGCAAATTGGCAACAAACACTCTAAGTGGGTCTGACGTAACACCAAGGATGAGTACGCAGAAAAACACCTCATGCCTACTGTTAAGTATGGGGGACGATCGGTGATGCTGTGGGCCTGTTTCTCCTCCAAAGGACCTGGGAATATTGTAAGGACACATGGGATCATGAACTCTTTGAAATATCGGGACATTCTGAATCAGAATCTGGAGGCCTCTCACCGAAAGCTGAAGATGGGTCGCCACTGGGTCTTTCAGTAAGATAATGACCCTAAACATGTGGCCAAATCTACTCAAAAATGGTTCACAAGGAACAAAATCAAGTTTCTCTCATGGCCATCTCAGTCCCCAGACCTCAACCCAATAGAAAACCTGTGGAGTGAGCTGAAGAGGAGAGAGCGTAGAAGAAGACCCAGGACTCTGGATGATTTAGAGAGGTTGTACAAAGAGGAATGGTCGAAGATCCCTCTTTTTGTATTCTCCCATCTTGTGAATAGTTATAGGAGAAGATTAAGTGCTGTCTTGCTGGCAAAAGAAGGTTGTACAAAGTACCAATAACTGTGGCACACATGATTTCATTTAAAAGATTTATTTCTTAATGTGTGATTATTTCCCACCAAATAAAGGCGTTTGAATGAAAGTATAGATTTTTCTCTTTTTTGCATTGTTGTCCTATATTACTTTTTTAAAGAATTTATTAGAAGCCAAAGAATGCTTCTTAACCAGGGGTGCCAATGATTATGGAGGGCGCTGTAACTGACAGCTAATGAAAACCCCAAATTCAGTATCTCACAAAATTAGAATATTATGAAAAGGTTCAATATTGAAGACACCTGGTGCCACACTGTAATCAGCGAATTAACTCAAAACACCTGCAGAGGCCTTTAAATGGAAGACTGCTGACTTGACAGTTGTCCAAAAGATGACCATTGACACCTTACACAAGCAGAGCAAGACACAAAATAACATTGTTAAAGAGGCTGGCTGTTCATAGATCTCTGTGTCCAAGCACATTAATACAGAGGTGGAGGGAAGGAAAAGATGTGGTAGAAAAAAGTGTAAAAGCAAGAACCACCATGCACAGACATATTCAAGACATGGGTTTCAGCGTTGCATTCCTTGTGTCAAGTCACTCTTGAACAAGAAACAGCGTCAAACGCATCTCGTCTGAGCTAAAGACAAAAAGGACTGGACTGCTGCTGAGTGGTCCAAAGTTATGTTCTATGATGAAAGTACATTTTGCATAGTATTGTATCACATATAATCTCTACAGTTTCATCTTGTCTACATGACCCTGCTCCAAACTCTCTTCTGAAGCTTTGTCTTTGAGACATTCCAATTGGTTTTCACTGTCATCACAGTACTGAGACAGCAATGGTTTTCAGACACTCTGGTGTAGTCTGACAGGCCTTGATTTTTTTACAAATTACACCCATCTCAAATTACTTTTTTCTCAAAGTGTTACACATGCTTTTCTTCAGAACAATCTCTGCAACAACAATGTTGAATCAGTAAGAGTGTCATACATCTATTTTTTTGATTAAATTTACTCTAAACTTAGACTTTCCAAAAACCTATTTTCAGAAGTGCTGATATATTGTGAAAAAAACACGTTCTAAACATTTCTCGACAAGACTTTTGAGGTCAGAACTTTGTAAACACAGGTGTTGGCCACACCCCAACTAGCAAAATTGTATCTGCCCACACTCTGGCCGAATCATGCGTGCCAATATTCATGGCATACATCAGTTCCATCAACAGTTTTCCAAGCCTCTGCTGTGCTGTCACACTTTGTCAAGACCTCACTGCCCTCAACAATTATGGAGATATCAGCCGTATCCTCATCTCTGGCAGCCTGGACCACAGGGATCTTCAGGATGTGCAGTGTAGTGAAAGAACGCTCAAGTGTAGTCACCTCAGTTGTACTCCTTGTTGAATTCCAACTCTATAATTAAACATATAGAGATTATGTACATGTTCTGTTCTCTTCAATATATTTTCTTTAAAAATATTTAATGAAAACCTGTAAAATGCTCATGCATGCAGATTCATTAACTACAGAACTTCAAATGTAAAAGATTATCAGGTTATAGTACAAACACGGTTATACAAATGATTATGCTACAACTGATGCTAAAGATCTCATCTAAATAACTTAAAGGCTAAGCAACAGCTCTATGAAAGTGTCAAACAAATAAATACAGTGGAATTTGAGTTCCTAACTTACAAACCGGATTCCAAAAAAGTTGGGACACTAAACAAATTGTGAATAAAAACTGAATGCAATGATGTGGAGATGGCAAATGTCAATATTTTATTCGTAATAGAACATAGACGACAAATCAAAAGTTTAATCTGAGTAAATGTAACATTTTAAAGGAAAAATATGTTGTAAGTGTCAACAAATCCCAAAAAAGTTGGGACAAGGCCATTTTTTACCACTGTGTTGCATTCCCCCTTCTTCTTACAACACTCAACAGACGTCTGGGGACAGAGGAGACCAGTTTCTCAAGTTTAGAAATAGGAATGCTCTCCCATTCATGTCTAATACAGGCCTCTAACTGTTCAATCGTCTTGGGCCTTCTTTGTCGCACCTTCCTTTTTATGATGCTCCAAATGTTCTCTACAGGTGAAAGATCTGGACTGCAGGCTGCCATTTCAGTCCCCGGATCCTTCTCCTACGCAGCCATGATGTTGTGATTGCTGCAGAATGTGGTCTGGCATTATCTTGTTGAAAAATGCAGGGTCTTCCCTGAAAGAGATGACGTCTAGATGGGAGCATATGTTGTTCTAGAACCTGAACATAGTTCTCTGTATTAATGGTGCCTTTCCAGACATGCAAGCTGCCCATGCCACAAGCACTCATACAACCCCATACCATCTGTGATGCAGGCTTCTGAACGGAGCGTTGATAACAACTTGGGTTATCCTTGTCCTCTCTGGTCCGGATGACATGGCGTCCCAGTGTTCCATAAAGAACTTCAAATCGTGACTCATCTGACCACAGAACAGTCTTCCATTTCGCCACACTCCATTTTAAAAGACCCCTGGCCCAGTGCAAACGTCTGAGTTTGTGGAGCTTGCTTAGAAATGGCTTCCTCTTTGCACTGTAGAGTTTCAGCTGGCAACGGCGGATGGCACGGTGGATTGTGTTCACTGACAATGCTTTCTGGAAGTATTCCTGAGCCCATTCTGTTATTTCCTTGACAGTGGCATTCCTGTTTGAGGTGCAGTGATGTTTAAGGGCCCGGAGATCACGAGCAACCAGTAGAGTTTTACGGCCTTGACCCTTACGCACAGCAATTGTTCCAGATTCTCTGAATCTTTTGATGATGTTATGCACGGTTGATGATGATAAAGTCTTTGCTATTTTACACTGGGTAACACCATTCTGGTATCGCTGCACTATCTTTCTGTGCAACAATGGTGGAATTGGTGATCCTCTTACCATCTTGGCTTCAAAGAGACACTGACACTCTGAGAAGCTCTTTTTATACCCAATCATGTTGTCAATTGACCTAATTAGTGTTAATTGGTCTTCTAGCTGTTCGTTATATGTTCAATTTCCTTTTTCCAGCCACTTATTGCTACTTGTCCCAACTTTTTTGGGATTTGTTGACACTGTGAAATTTTGAATCAACATATTTTTCCTTTAAAATGTTACATTTACTCAGATTAAACTTTTGATCTGTCATCTATGTTCTATTACGAATAAATTATTGACATTTGCCATCTCCACATAATTGCATTCAGTTTTTATTCACAATTTATTTAGTGTCCCAACTTTTTTGGAATCCGGTTTGTACAATAATTATGTTCCCGAACTAAAGGGCAGTGAACATATACCCTTGAGAGTACCATTATAGTGACAGCAAAAGTTAGCACCATGTTGAGTTTACGGACAGTGTAGCAGCAGAACAGTCTAAAAGTGATACAAAATAAAACAAGCACTTTACGTGCACTTTTGCAATGTTCAGAAATGTTTCGTACACAACAAGAACATTCTTCAGCTTTAGAAACGTGGGTAAATCTCATGCTCTATATGTCAGACCAAACAAAGGGCACCTTACCTGAGGTAGGTTGGTAAGTTCATCCATTTCAAGACTGCCTTCTAGGATGATCCTGACTCTTGAACGGTTCAGTAGAGGTGATGCCTGGTTTTGGACCAATGACCTGGAAATCTGCATCATCCAGAGTCTATAGAGAGCGAGAGACAAAAAACAGTGTTGAGTGTCAATTACAATTTGTCTAAATATAGACAGAAAGACAGAGGTCTATAGATAAATAGTTAGCTGTAGAGGAACAGATAGATATACAGGTGTAGCTAGACATTCAGGTGTAAAGAAACAGACAGATAAAGAAAAGATACTCACAGAGCTACTTATGAAGAACTTAGAGCCTTGAGGGGACTTCCAATGATGTGTCTATGGCTGTTAGCTCGGGGTTCTGGAAGAGCGTGACATGCATGAGATAGTTTGGGTTTAATTTCTCCAGGTTTTAAGAAATTTGTCTCTAACATTTTTGCCTTAAGTTATGGTCATATTTCAATATTTATTTCCAGAAACAGTATAATGTACAAAGTTTAAATAATTTAATATTAATTTTTAATGTTCCTGATGCTACCAAGGACAAGGCTCAATCCTTGTGCTCTCTTCACACAGAGAAAAGGACAGTATTTGCATTTCCAATAACTTTATCTGTGAGGCTGGTAATGTCTGATATTAACTCTGAGGCCCAGAACATTTAACGAATTAAAGGAAACTGTTAACCTCAGCCAAACCACTAGGACCAGCACAGATTAAGAATATAAACGTTCATTTGTCTAGTTAGAAAACTGTGTTTGGTTTACAGTTGAACACGGACCACCTTTACACTTTGTAATGACTCTAAAATCCACACACTGTAATTAATTTTCTAACATAAGATAAGCATAAAATCATTTTTTCTTTTCAGTCACTTACTTATGGAAAACAACTCACCAATTTCCAGAATGTGAAAAAGAGCTTGAGGGAAAAGAAAGACATCTTGTTTGACTCAGTCAGCTGTAATTTGTGACTGTAATTAGCTCTTCTCTGAAGAAAAGAAGAAATGAAAACTATGTCCTAAAAAGGTATTTGCCCAAGGAAAAAAGTAAAATGCAGAAAACACCAAATCTTATTGTGTAAAAATGAGAAAAAGGCTTCCAAACTTGTACAGGGTCTTCCACAAAACAAACCAAGACTAGACTCATTGGAACTGACCAATGAAAATCTGGCAAAGTGCTATAGGGTGTGGTCCCGGCTACAAATTGATATTTTAAGTTCATTCAAATAAAAAATTCTAGTGCACTCAGTTATTCTCTCAAAATAGGAGCACATACTAAAACATTTTAAATAATGCAAAAAAATATAATTTCTTTTGAGTAGTGGTTAATCAAACTGTTTCCATAGAAACAAACTACAGGTTAATAGTGTGGGTTTAGCGTCTCAGAGAGGCAGAGTCTTGCTGGGCTTTTCCTCCACTGTAGTTTCCTGAAGCTGTTCCTTTCTTTCCACTCTGTGGTCCATCAGTGTCCCTGAGATTACACATTCACTTTTTTATTTTTTATTACCACGAATATTATAAATATAATTTTATATAAATTCAATGATAACATGTATATATTTAAACATTACTTTAAAATGGATCATTTCAATCTATTCACAAGCTCAGGACAATGTAAATTAGTCTCATCAGCAAACTACACTTACTCACACACACACACACACACAGCCACAGAGACAACACACACACACACACACACACAGCAAAGATTTTAAAGGTGGTTCCTCTGAAAATAAAAATGAAGAAATCTTTTCTGCAGAGAAATGAACAAATCTAGTATCCATCCATCCATCCATTATCCACCGCTTATCTGAGTCCGGGTCGCGGGGGAAGCAGTCAGAGTAAAGAACCCAGACCTCCCTCTCCCCAGCCACTGATCCCAGCTCCTCCGTGGGTATACCGAGGCCTCCTCCCTGTTAGACATGCCAGGAACACCTCACCAGTAAGGCGTCCAGGAGGCATCTGGACCAGGTGCCTGAACCACATCAACTGACTCCTCTCAACGTGGAGGAGCAACGGTTTCACTCCAAGTCTCTCCCGGATGTCTGAGTTCCTAACCCTGTCTCTAAGGGAGGGTCCAGACACCCTGCGGAGAAAACTCTTTTCAGCTGCTTGTACCCACGATGTCATTCTTTCGGTCACTACCCAAAGCTTGTGACCATAGGTGAGGGGGACGTAGATTGAATGGTAAATCGAGAGCTTTGCTTTTCTGCTCAGCTCTCTCTTCACCACAACGGACCGGTACAGAGCCTGCATTACTGCTGACGCTGCACCGATCCACCGATCTCCTGCTTCATCTTTCCCTCACTCGTGAACAAAACCCAGAGGTATTTAAACTCCTCCACTTGAGGCAAGATCTCACTTCTAACCTGGAGAGAGCACTCCACTCTTTTCTAACTGAGTACCATGGACTCAGATTTGAAGGTGCTGATTCTCATCCCTACCGCTGCACACTCAGCTGCAAGCTGGTCCAGCAAGAGCTGTAGGTCCCAGCTCGATGAAGCCAACAAGACCACATTATCCACAAAATCAGACATGGGCTCCTGAGACCACCGATCCGGACTTCTTCCCTCACGTGGCTATGCTGAGAAATTCTGTCCATAAAAATTATGAACAGAACCATTGACAACGGGCAGCCCTGATGGAGTCAAACTCCAATTGGAAACCAGTCGGACTTACTGCCAGCCATACGAACCAGACTACTGCTCTGTTTATACAGGCACTGGATGGCTTGTAGCAAAGAGCCCAATACCCCATACACCCAGAGCAACCCCCACAGAATATCCAGAGGGACATGGTCGAATGGCTTCTCCAGATCCATAAAACTGTGATGGGCATAGGGGATCCAATAACTGAACACCACTCTGATTCAGATCAGCGGGGCTGTTCCTACCAATCATGCCCCTCCAGGTCTCACTGTCAACAAATGTATAAAGAAAATAAAGAATAATACTTTGCGAGCTTAAGAGGTGTTTAGCTACTGTTGTTACTGCAGCTGCTGCCGCTGCTGAGGTTGGGTTTCTCTCTTTTATGGATCTGCTCGTGTGCTTTAAGGTGGCCTGACTGGCTGAAGCTCTTGCCGCAATAGCAGCAGTTGAAGGGCTCCTCACCCATGTGAACTTGCTGGTGGTGGCGGAAACTCATCTCCTTGGCGAAGGTCTTGCCGCAGTGCAAGCAGCAGAAGGGCCTTTCCCCGGTGTGGCTCAGCTGGTGGGCTTTCGGTTCCTTTGACTGGCAGAAGCTCTTGCCTCACTTGGTGTCACCCGTGTGGAGCCTCTGGTGCGAGTGGAGGTGGTGCACCTTGGTGAAGCCTTTGAGGCAGCGGGCAGAGGTGTAGGGCTTCTGCCCCGTGTGGATGAGCTGGTGCCTCTTCAGCTTGCCTGCCTGGCCGCACTCTTGAACCTCTTGCCACACTGCAAGCAGGTGTAAGGCCTCTCTCCGGTGTGGATTCACTGGTGAGTTTTCAGGTTACCCAAAGTGCTGAAGTCTTTGCCGCACTGCATGCAGGTGTCTCCCGTGAGATTGCAAGGTATACGAGAGTGCGATTTTGTGCCGGCCTTGGGGCCCTTACCTGCCTCGGCCAACCGCAGCTCGTACAGGTGTCCTGTCTGGACCTCGGGGTCCATCTTGACCATGCCTTCATTTGGGTGCAGCTTGTTGAGCTCAGTGCGCAGTTCCGCCATGTGCATAGACTCTAGGCCAGGGGTCTCAAACTCAATTTACCCGGGGGCCGCTGGAGGTAGAGTCTGGGTGAGGCTGGGCCCCATCAGGTTTTCCACAAGAAAAGCTCTTACAAAAACATTCCAATGTTATCAAATGTCTTTATTTTTATTTTTTAACACAAAATAAGATGAAAAAATAAATAAATTAACAATTCATAAGAAAAAAAATAAAATCAATCAGTAATAAATAAATAAAATGAAAATAATAATAATGATAATAATAATAATAATAATAATAATAATACAGCAGATATAGAACACTGAAGAAACCACATATAGTTGCTGACTAGAGAAATGTAATTATTATTATTAAGATTCAAATGTCTGTATTAACAGTTCTTTAACCTTTAACTTTCTGAACATGAATGGAACATTGAACATAAACAGTTATGAACATGGCTTCTTCTGCCTACTTCTTACTGCTAGAGATCTGGCAGCGCTTCCTCTTGCATAGCCGAGCCACATTTGGCTTAAGGGAGGAGGCAGTTGAGACCCTCAGTAGGGCTTGAAGATGCTCGTCAGTAAGTCTGGACCTGTACTTGGACTTATTGAAGTTCAAGGTAGAGAAGAGCTTTTCGCACAAGTATGTGCTCCCTAAAAGACACATGGTCCGCTTGAACATTCGGGAAAGCTCAGGGAAGCTGGGAGGCAATTCTCTCAAAAATTGCCCGAGCTTGTCTGCTTTTCCACTCACCTCCCTGAACTTGGCTCTGAGTTCAGAGTTGCACTGCAGGTCAATGAGCTCCATTTGAAGCACAGGGGGGGCATCTTGCACATCAAAGGAGAAGGGGTCCGCAAAAATTTGAAATGCAGCTCTGTGCGTCTTGAAGTCTGCAAATCTATGATCAAATTCCTCCTGTAGCATCAAAATGGCATCCACATACTTCTCACCACTGAATGGTGTGCCTGCATCCATGAGTGCCTTGCATGCTGGGAAATGGCAAAGGTTTGTTTGAGAAAGCTGGGCTTTCCATAACATAAGTTTCGCAGAGAATGCTCTCACGTTGTCATAGGCAGCACTGACAAGTTGCCCCTGGCCTTGTAACTTCTTGTTCAGTACATTAAGCTCATGTGTAATATCAACAAGAAAAGCTAAGTCCATGAGCCATTTGGGATCACTTAGCACGGGAACAGCAACCCCATCTTTCTCCATGAATGCTTTCACTTCCGCTCTCAACTCAAAAAATCTCTTCAATATGTTTCCCCTGCTGAGCCAACGTACCTCGGTGAAGTAGAGCACATCCCCATATTCTGACTCCATTTCCTCTAATAAAGCACGGAACCTTCTGTGCTTTAAGCTCCTGGATCTGATTTGGTTGATGCATTTCACAACTACAGACATCACATTGTCAAACCTCAGGCATTTGCTGCAAAGGGCCTGCTGATGGATAATGCAGTGCAGAGCAATGGCCTCCTCCACACTCTCCTCTTCCAGTTTTTTTTTTAACAAGTGCCACCAGTCCATTTTTCCTCCCTGTCATTGATGGCGCTCCATCGGTTGTTATTCCAACAAACCTCTTCCATGGCAAACCGGCATTCTCAATGGCATCACACAGCTGGTGAAATATCTCCTGAGCGGTGGTCTGGCCATGCATTGGAATTACTGTGAGCAACTTCTCTATAACTTCAAAATTGTCATCAACACCACGGACATAGATTGCGAGCTGGGCAGTGTCGGCGATGTCTGTGGACTCATCAAGAGCGACTGAGTATACACTGAAACGTTTTGCTTTCTCACACAGTTGATCATAAACGTCACTTGACAGGTCAGAAATGCGCTCTGCCACGGTGTTTGGCAGAAAGGCTGATGTTGCTAAACTGACCTTTCTTTTCTGGACAGACAATACTTGCAGCCTGTAATATGCACTTTTTGACAAATTCACCTCCTATGAATGGCTTTCCTGCTTTAGCAATCATCTCACTAACCACGTAGCTAGCTTCGACTGCTGCATTATTCTCTTTGGTTGCTTTCTTAAAGAAATCTTGTTGCCTCAGTAGACATGTTTTAAGATTAGCAACCCGGTTGTCTCTCTCATCTCCCTGGTATTTTGCATACTCCTCAGCATGTCTAGTTGTGTAATGACGTTTCAAATTGTACTCTTTGTGCACTGCAACTTTCTCTGTGCAAATAAGACACGTCGGGATGCCCCTGTGCTCAACAAAGAAATATTGCACTTCCCACTTTTCCTGAAATTGTCTGTGCTCATCACAAATCTTTCTCTTCACTGCAGGCTTTGAAAAAGACATGTTTGGGGCTGTATAATATATATAATTCCACTTGGTGTCGCTGTGGCGTTGAAGTTTCAGTTTCAGTGTTTAGCCGATGAGTCTTTTCCGCTTCTTTCTCTGTCCCGTTGAGCAGCAACTTCCGGGTTCAGACTGGACGCCGAAGCGCATGAAGCGAAAAGCGGGATGCATATATTCCAGAAAATGTTCGGGACTCAGACACAGTCGCAATCTTCAAATGTAGGCTAAAAACTCATTTGTTTAGTTTATCTTTTGGTAGCTAATGCAGCCCCATAGATAAAGGCGGCAGATCCGGGGGGTGCATGGACACGGGGAATTATAGTAAACTGAGACGCTGGTGCTGTCGTCCCGCCGCTTCTCGCGATCACTCAGGTTTGTTGACGGTGGAGCGGAGGGATGCCAGTGTTTCAGGATGCTCCCGTGTCTGTGTGTCCTTCTGGTTCTCTCCTTTTAGTTAAAGCTGTCATAGTCAGATCTGCCGGAGTCATTAGCCACACTCTGGAAATTTTCATATTTTCTACTTTACAAACACAAAACAGTTCAAAACTAATTCCATCCCTTTACATCTTTCCGAGTAAACGACTGCCCACCTGTCTGTCTGGACACTGATGGATGACTGTCGAGATCCTCCTCCACGCTACAGATCAGCTGCCCACGCTCCAGCAACCACCAAGTGCCTTGAAGCTGCCCCTACACTGAAGTTCTCACGGACTACTAACTATTATCACCAGTAGATTGACCAGAGGACGATGGGTCACCCCTTGTGAGCCTTGGTTCCTCCCAAGGTTTCTTCCTCAGCTGGGGGAGATTTCTCTTGCCACTGTCGCCCCTGGCTTGCTCACTTGAGGGCTTTACAATTTGTTTTTACATTTCATTTCAAATCTTGTCTTACTGGAATTCTGTGAAGCCGCTTTGTGACAACATCAGTTGTGAAAAGCGCTATATAAATAAATTTGATTTGATTTGATTTGATATATTCGCAATAAACCCGGCCGATGTCCCGCCCCCGAGAGCAATATACCCAGGGTGCGATTTGTGAAAAAAAACAGAGGGGGGATAATTTTGAGAAACATTTTATTCAGAAAAATGACCACAATAGTGTGAAAACATGAAAACAGTGAATTCTTGTGTAGATAAACCTCACACTCCTACTCCTACCTATTTTGAACGTGAACTTAAATATATTTTTTTTAATTGTTAAATTTGTGAAAAACACCACAGTTTAAGTTAGAACGTGAACTTAAAAAATAAAAAATATAGTTTTTAAATATAATACAATTTTAATTCATGATATAGAGCCTATTTTGAGGAACTCGGAACACCAAGACGGTGCTTCTCTATTCCGGCGGATCGGAGGGAGAGAGAAGCCCTGGGTCGGGAAGGAGCCGCCGCCCGTCTCTCTCTCTCCTCACTTCACGTTGTTTACATCAATAGAGGGAAAATTGAATTCGGGCCGAAAGTGAGAGAGAGAGCGCTTTGGTAGAGAGATATAGAGTAACAACAAAGAGAGAGCGCCGGCCTCGATAAAGCTGTTATTAATCAGAGAAATAAAAAGTTTCCTGGTTGTTTCACAGCGGTTACATTCAGCAGGTACAGACACGCCCACAGCAACACACCTTAGCGGTTTCCCTGTTCCTGTCTGAATACGCGCACACAGCGCTGTCCATGGTGCTGAGACGCTGACCCGGCTATACAAGCGCTGAGGCACATATCATAGGAGGATAAAAATAATTCAGCAGAGGGTGGGACGTGTAAACCAGAGGGTGGGAAAGTCCCCACCATCCCCACCGGCAAATCGCACCCTGAATATATCCCACCGTGATTGGTAGGTTCGTTCAGCTCCGCACACAACACTGAAAAGTGCCAATCATATCAAACTCGCGGGCCGTGCTAACATTAAACTTTCATATCAAGGCGGGGCCACAAACTATCGTCCTGAGGGCCGCAGTTGGCCCGCGGGCCGCGAGCTTGAGACCCCTGCTCTAGGCCATTCATCTCTGACTTGAGGTGGCTGGACATGAGGTTGTTTTCATACTCTGGTTTGAGGGACGCCAGCTCCCTGGTGTAGTAACACTGAAGGTCGGCGTACTGCTCTGATTTGATGTACTCCAGGCTGTCGGGCACATGGGTGATGTAGTCGAAGACGAGGCTGGGTTCACAGTTGTCTTCAGCTGCTCAGCTGGGGCTCTCTGATTCACACAGTGGAGCTGGACGAGATGAGTGACGAGACTAAGAAGAACACCCTGAAAATACATTTTCTAAACTCTTACCACAGCAACACACCTACGTCACATGGACCAGACGCCCGAACCACCTCAACTGGCTCCCCTCAATGTGGAGGAGCAGTGGCTCCACTCTGAGTTTCTCCCAGATGTCTGAGCTCCTAACCCTGTCTCTAAGGGAGAGTCCAAATGGCCTGCTGAGAAAACTCAATGTCATTCCTTCTGTCACTACCCAAAGCTCTTGACCATAGGTGAGGGTTGGGACGTAGATTGAACATTGCTTTTCTGCCCAGCTCTCTCTCACCACAATGGACCGGTACAGAGCCCGCATTAATGCTGACGCTGCACCAATCCGCCTGTCAATCTCCCGCTCCATCTTTCCCTCACTCGTGAACAAGACCCAGGGGTGTTTAAACTCCTCCACTTGAGGCAGGTTCTCACTTCCAACCTGGAGAGAGCACTCCACCCTTTTCTGACTCAGTACCATGGACTCAGATTCGGAGGTGCTGATTCTCATCCGTACCACTTCACACTCAGCTGCAGACTGGTCCAGCAAGAGCTGTAGGTCCCGGCTCGATGAAGCCAACAAGACCATGTCATCCGCAAAAAGCAGACAGGGGATTCTGAGACCTTCAATCCAGACACCTTCCGCCACTCTGACTTTCCGGTGAAGAGAGGTGCTGAGCTGATCACCACCTAGAGATCGGTTTCAGAGCCCATACTCTGTGTCGTGGTGAGCCCGACTATATCAAGCTGATACCTCTGAAGGTCACACACCAGCTCAAGCTCCTTTCCCACCAGAGAGGTTACATTCCATGTTCCAAGAGCCAGTTTCAGTAACCGAGGATCAGAACACCAGGGTCCCCGCCCTCAGCTTCCACCCGCTCCACGTTGCACCAGACCCAGATTACTACCTAAAGGTATTATTAATTATAATTAGAGATTTCTTGACAAAACAAAATCCTCCAAATATGAATCCACTGCAATGGCCTTCAGATACTGGTTTTGGACCTTGTGTCTTTCATATAGCAATGTCTCTGGATTCTCTGAATCCTCTAATGATATTATGGGGCTGTAGATGATGAAATCCCCAGGTTCTTTAATATTTAAGGTTGAGAAAGATTATTCTTGAATTATTTCACTGTTTATCCACACAGTTTTTGACAGAGCAGTGAACCCCTCCCCATCTTTACTTCTGACAGACTCTGCCTCTCATAGACACTCTCCTTAAACCCAAATATGTCATTGTCCTGTCACTACTTAACCACATTTATATTTTTGTAGGATTTACCAGTGTTTTGTTTTCAGTCCCAACCTTTTCAAAATTCAAAATTGGTGAATGAAAAAACAAAAACAAAAACAAAAACAGAAAAAAACACAGTTTCTTAGTTTCAACATGTGAAATATTGACTTTATCATCATTTCCATTAAAGTTAGGTTTTAAATGATTTGCTCATCATTGTGTTCTGTTTTTATTTACATTTGGCACAGAACTGGCTACAGAGTGTTATCACAGGTCTAAACATCAGTTAAAGGTTTCAGAACGTCTCATTTCTCTGAGCACCTCATTCATCCTCCCACTGAGCTCTGACCTTCTTTAAATCTTAGACTCGTAAAGACATGAGCTGGGACTATAACTGCATAATAAGCCCTTTATCAGCAACAGACAGAGAAAGACATTCATCCACACGCAGTCATGTGAAGAACATTTGTAATGAATCAGGAGGCATTTTAAAAATTATTGTGAAGAAACTCAGATAAAATAAATGTATGTTGCACAATAAAGACTGGATATGAATCGGTTAAAGAGTTCTTTTGACCATGTGATGTACAAACTCTGGTTACATGATGGTAAGTGCCAGGAAATTCTATTTCAATTATACTGAAATGTCCAACAAGTTGTACATATTTACTTGGAAAGGAATATGGCAAAGTACCAGACATCTGGCATAAGACCCTACAAACAGACGCACACACTTTCACAGTGATATGGTGCATGTAAAAAACAGGAAGTCAATAAAAAACAAAATACCAAAGTGGTGAATTGGCACATTGGCACATTTACCTGAACTGAACCTCCGCATGCCCACGGACCGCATCACGGTTCTCACCTCAGGTCAAAACTAAACATGGAGAGGCAGCGTTTCTAAAGTGTCTGAAGCCCTGACTTTAGACACTTTTAAATCAAGGCTTAAAACATTCCTGTTTGAGCAGCTACAGCTCAGTTTAAAACACTCTGCACTTTTATTCTATAACGGCACTTCAGTTCTTTTCTTTTATTATATCATTTTAAATTGTTTTAATCATTTACTCATTTTAATCTTTTTATGTAATTGTTTTGTTGGACTTCTATGATTTTTATTCTGGCTTTTAATTTAACAGTTTTTTTTCTGTAAAGCATTTTGAATTACTTTTGTATGAAAGGTGCTCTATAAATAAACTTGCCTTGCCTTGCCTTCTACAGAAAAAGAGGTGAATATTTGTGGGAATTACTGTGTAAAATAAAATAACACAATGTAAGTCCAGAAGATGAAAGGAGGCGTATGAAATCAACACAATTGAAAAATCCACAATTGTAATAAAATAACTTACAATTATGTTCCTGAACTAAAGGGATGTGAACATATACCCTTGAGAGTACCATTACAGTGACAGCAAAAGTTAGCACCATGTTGAGTTTACTGACAGTGCAGCAGCAGAACAGTCTAAAAGTGATACACAATAAAACAAGCACTTTACGTGCACTTTTGCAATGTTCAGAAATGTTTCGTACACAACAAGAACATTCTTCAGATTTTGAAACTTGGGTGTATCTCATGTAGCTAGACAGGCAGGTATAAATAAACAGACAGATAAAGAAAAGATACTCACAGAGCTACTTATGAAGAACTTAGAGCCTTGAGGGGACTTCCAATGATGTGTCTATGGCTGTTAGCTCAGGGTTCTGGAAGAGCGTGACATGCATGAGATAATTTGGGTTTTATTTCTCCAGGTTTTAAGAAATTTGTCTCTGACATTTTTGCCTTAAATTATGGTCATATTTCAATATTTATTTTCACAAACAGTATAATGTACAAAGTTTAAATAATTTAATATTAATTTTTAATGTTCCTGATGCTACCAAGGACAAGGCTCAATCCTTGTGCTCTCTTCACACAGAGAAAAGGACAGTATTTGCATTTCCAATAACTTTATCTGTGAGGCTGGTAATGTCTGATATTAACTCTGAGGCCCAGAACATTTAACGAAGTAAAGGAAACTGTTAACCTCAGCCAAACCACTAGGACCAGCACAGATTAAGAATATAAAAGTTCATTTGTCTAGTTAGAAAACTGTGTTTGGTTTACAGTTGAACACAAACCACCTTTACACTTTGTAATGACTCTAAAATTCACACACTGTAATTAATTTTCTAACATAAGATAAGCATAAAATCATTTTTTCTTTTCAGTCACTTTTCAGTCACAACCCCCTGGCTTGCTCACTTGAGGGTTTTACATTTTGTTTTTTACGTTTCATGTCAAATCTTAGTCTTACTGGAATTCTGTGAAGCTGCTTTGTGGCAACATCAGTTGTGAAAATCGCTATATAAATAAATAAAATTAAAAAATAACCTGCTTAAACACATTAAGAAGTACTAGCTAAGTAGGTTAAAATACATTTTCAAACTCAGTGCTGGTTTTTGGTGTAATGTAATGTTATAAATATATAATTCCACATACACTAATTCTTTGTTAGGGAGTAGCAGTGATTTTGGGCTAGTGATTAATGGGTTGAAAATGATAGAAGCATATTCATTGAGAGAAAAAAAAATAACAAAAGCATGTGAAGTAGATTACTTTGGAGCTGTGGAGTTGGCTAAATTTTTCAAAATTAACTATGAACATGAACTAATTCATTTTCTTTATGTAATTAAGTAAAGATGGACTGCAGTAAGAAAACACAGATAGGTTAATTTAAAGGCTGAGCACCACTTAATGGACCTCCATGAATATTTGACATTATTTTAGTTACTGACATATATAAGTATGGATTAAAATGAAAATAGCTGCTTAATTTGCTTTAAAACTGACAATTTTATTAAATAGACGGAAAAACCCGAGCTCGCTACGGAAATTCTTGAACGCAACCGTGTGACGTCACTGGTGGACAACAGCTGAACAACAGCCGTGGTAAAACATCGTTATGACTGACTGTTATGACAGTATCTAGCTAAATAACCAACATTATTCATGACAATAGCCTAGCAATAAGCTAAACTCAAATTTAGAGGCACCGTTATTCTTGTAAATGTTATCGAAGTCGAACTTGAATTCATCCGACACTATAAACTTCCGTAATGCAGCCTAATATAATCTGAGCCACCGAGTTTAGCAAGTCAAGCTAACGTTAACTAACACAAACGAAAACAGGCGAAGTAAGTGTCCTTTACCTCCATGTTACAGAGGCTCTTGAACACCTTTCGTTGGTTTCCTTACATGCCCATATTGCTGGAAAAGCGCCAGTGAAATGAGCTACAGATAACGGAGGGAGCGGATGGTCCTTTCCAAAGTGCCCGTTTAAAGTTGACAAATTTAGTCCATTTTCTGGATATTTTGGGATCTTTGGGCCATTTGTACACAGACGTCCCACTGTACATTGAATGATTGCAGCCAAAAACAACACACCTTTTCGTCATTTTGCATTAAATTAAGTGCAACTTCTAGAGTTGTTGTCCACCATCTACGTCACAGGCAAGACACCTATTAGAGTTTCCCAACACTGTTGGGAGGGGGGCAACGGTCTTTTAAACCTTATTCCTTGAATTAGTAAGAAATAACATGTTTTCTGACTATCAATAAACACAAGTTAGGGAACATGATTGTATCACAGTTGTAGATGTTACAGTTTTGTCGATGTCATTCGCCCCATTTCAACTCCAGGACTTTTATTGTGTTCTTTTATTCTCCACAGTTGTATAATGAAAGATTACAGAGATCCCCCTCTCCTTCTGGAGAAGAGAATGTAATGAACCTTTAGGGAACACAGCTAGACTTCATATAATGAAGTGGACTTTAACACCACTGCTGTACCTTTAAAGATACACTACACTGTTTTTAGTTTTAGTGACAGTAATGTACCTGTACTGTACCTTTAATTCAGAGAGTGTACTGAAATAAACACTGTTACTGCACCAAGTCTGTCATGAACTCTTGTTTTCTTCTCTACCACACAGTATATATCAGTCTTTCACCTGTAGAGAGTATGGCACCAAAAACACACACATTTGACACTCAATCAGAAAATGTAGCAGTTTCCAGGAGAAACACAGTGAATGTCATAGCGTCTATTGTTTGCTGGTCGAACTGACACATGGAGAGTTATTCTGTTTCTGTAATGCCATCAGCTGTTAGTATTTTGACAGTCATTATGCTCTGACTGACTCTGTGTTCCTCTTGAAGAGAAAATATGAGCTAGATTTTGAATGTATGACTCGATATTGAAGCAGGTTTGCGATGCTTTGACGTAGTTAGTGAATGTAGAGGAAGTTCTGTTTGCATTTGGAATCATTGGTATTTAATGAACAAAACGTGGATTTGAGCAGTAAATTAACTGTGTGACGTAGGTGTGTTGCTGTGGTAATAGTTTAGAAAATGTATTTTCAGGGTGTTCTTCTTAGTCTCGTCACTCATCTCGTCCAGCTCCACTGTGTGAATCAGAGAGCCCCAGCTGAGCAGCTGAAGAGAACTGTGGCAGTGTCTATTAGACTATGATTATTTGACCTATATTGTTTATTTAACCTAGAGAGTCATTAAGAACAGCTTCTTATTTACAGTGGCAGCCTGGCACTAAGATTCACAGAATGAGTTGTTTTCCATAAATAAGTGACTGAAAAGAAAAATGATTTTATGCTTATCTTATGTTAGAAAATTAATTACAGTGTGTGGATTTTAGAGTCATTACAAAGTGTAAAGGTGGTCCGTGTTCAACTGTAAACCAAACATCGTTTTCTAACTAGACAAATGAACTTTTATATTCTTAATCTGTGCTGGTCCTAGTGGTTTGGCTGAGGTTAACAGTTTCCTTTACTTCGTTAAATGTTCTGGGCCTCAGAGTTAATATCAGACATTACCAGCCTCACAGATAAAGTTATTGGAAATGCAAATACTGTCCTTTTCTCTCTGTGAAGAGAGCACAAGGATTGAGCCTTGTCCTTGGTAGGATCAGGAACATTAAAAATTAATATTAAATTATTTAAACTTTGTACATTATACTGTTTGTGAAAATAAATATTGAAATATGACCATAACTTAAGGCAAAAATGTCAGAGACAAATTTCTTAAAACCTGGAGAAATAAAACCCAAATTATCTCATGCATGTCACGCTCTTCCAGACCCCTGAGCTAACAGCCATAGACACATCATTGGAAGTCCCCTCAAGGCTCTAAGTTCTTCATAAGTAGCTCTGTGAGTATCTTTTCTTTATCTGTCTGTTTCTTTACACCTGAATGTCTAGCTACACCTGTCTATCTATCTGTTCCTCTACAGCTAACTATTTATCTATAGACCTCTGTCTTTCTGTCTATATTTAGACAAATTGTAATTGACACTCAACACTGTTTTTTGTCTCTCGCTCTCTATAGAATCTGGATGATGCAGATTTCCAGGTCATTGGTCCAAAACCAGGCATCACCTCTACTGAACCCTTCAAGTGTCAGGATCATCCTAGAAGGCAGTCTTGAAATGGATGAACTTACCAACCTACCTCAGGCAAGGTGCCCTTTGTTTGTTCTGACAAATAGAGCATGAGATACACCCAAGTTTCAAAAACTGAAGAATGTTCTTGTTGTGTACAAAACATTTCTGAACATTGCAAAAGTGCACGTAAAGTGCTTGTTTTATTTTGTATCACTTTTAGACTGTTCTGCTGCTGCACTGTCAGTAAACTCAACATGGTGCTAACTTTTGCTGTCACTGTAACGGTACTCTCAAGGGTATATGTTCACTGCCCTTTAGTTCGGGAACATAATTTTAAGGATTTGAGGATGAAGGGGGGGGGGGGGGGGGTGATCTCTTCTATTGCTCAGAGTGAGACTCTGGGGCTGCATTTTGAATCAGCTGAAGATGTTTAATGGTCTTTTGTGGAAGTCCAGTTAAGAGACCATTACAGTAATCAATGCTAGAAATAAAATCATGGATAAGTTTCTCCAGCTCTGGTTTAGTCAGAAAATCTCTGATCTTACTGATGTTCTTAAGATGGTAAAATGCTGATCTAGTAACCGCTTTAATATGAGACTAAAACTGATCTGAGTCCATTAATACACCAAGGTTGTGAGCCAGTTCTTTAGATTTGAAGGCTCTCGAGTCCAGATACGCAGCCAATCTGTGTCTCAAGAGTTCTTTTGACTATGTGAGGTACAAACTCGGGTAACATGATGGTAAGTACCAACACTGTCTAGTTTAATTATACTGAAATGCTCATCAGGTTTTAAGTGCTTAGGTTAAAAGGAACATTGTAAAGAACAAGAGATCTGGATTACGGTTCTACAAACACACACACTTTCACATTTATGCAGTACATGTACACAGGAAGTTAATAAGAAAATTAACAAAGTGCTGCATAATAAACTTTCACTAAAATACTGAAAATTACTGAATAAACAGTCTTCAGTAATTCTGCAGTGTTGTAATTATATGTGTATGTTTTACATTACGATAGAGTGAAAAAAATCCATAAGAACCAAGTAAAATCATGGTCCTCTGTACCATTTCCTTTTACACCACACTCTGACATGTTACAGTACTGGAATAGTGGTGTCAAAGTCAGAATTGTCAAAAATGGTAATGGTAATTTTACCCGAGTTTGTACGTCACATAGTCGAAAGAACTCTTGAACCGGCTCACATTCAGTCTTGTTGTGCAACATACATTTACTTTATCTGTGTTTCTTCACTATAACCATTTTTAAAATGCTTTCTGGTTCATTAAAAATGCTCTCCCCATGACTGCATGTGTGTGAGGATGAAAGAGGTGCTGAGAGAAGTAAGACGCTCTGATACCTTTCACTGATATTTAGACCAGTGACAACACTCTGTAGACAATTCTGTCAATTCTAAGAAGACAGCAGGCCACACAGCTGCTCAATGGTAGAAAAGCACTGCATAAAAACAGACAAAATTATTGTGTCACAGCATTTTAAATAAAGGACCCCAGACAATTAAACATATTTTTATAAATGAACGTGTTTTACTTTGCAAGAGCTGAGGTTTTCAAACCGAAACATAAACAGAAGAAAATGTGACCCACCGTGACCCTGAACTGGATAAGCACTTACAGAAAATGAATGAATGAATGAAAAAGGGCTAAAAGAGCTGTGTAACTGCTCCCTGTTCCACAGCCCTAGACAGAGACTTGAAGGCAACGTTCACGACTGTGATCAAAAAACACTTTTCATAAAATTCAGTAGATGTTTCTGCACTATTTGCTGCTCTTTAGTCGGTTTGCACTGGACACTGATCTAATGTGATTACAAACCCCCGGTGTCAGTAAAGGGTCAAATCAAATCAAATTTATTTGTATAGCGTTTCTTATAACGGATGTTGTCACAAAGCAGCTTCACAGCATTCCAGTAAAGACAAAGTTTTCACATGACATGTAAAAATGTAAACATCCCCACGTGAGCGAGGCCAGGGTTACAGTGGCAAGAAAAACTCCCTCTGTCCTATCTAATCATTCACACAATCCTCTATTTTCTGTAATCTGTGTTTGTCATCGGGCTTGGCTGAAATATACAATTGCGTGTCGTCTGCGTAACAGTGAAAGTTAATGTCATGGTTTCTTATAACTGTGCCTAGCGGTAACATTTATAATGTAAATAATAACGGTTCTAAAGTATAGCCTTGCAGAATTCCAAATTGGAAGATAAATTGTTTACTTTTACAAATTGATAACATTCCGTTAAGTAAGATTTGAACCATGATAGGGCTGTCCCTGTAATTCCCTGTAATGTTTTCTAACCTTTCTAATAGAATATTGTGGTCTATCGTATCGAAGGTCAAGAAGCACCAACAGGGAAATGTGGCCTTGATCAGAGGCAAGAAGAATTTGTTCGTTATCTTGACTAGAGCTGTCTCAGTGCTATGATGTGGCCTGAATCCTGATTGGAATTTTTCATATATATGATTCTTATGTAGATATGAACTTTTTCTAAGATCTTGGATAGAAATGGCAGATTAGAAATAGGCCTGTAATTAGACATGTGCTAGCTTATTAAATTAGATCAGAGGTTTAATAACTGCTAGTTTAAAAGCTTTAGGTACATGGCCCAGGCTAAGGGATGAGTTTACTACAAATAAAAAAGTTGATTTATTTCAGTAATTCCATTCAAAAAGTGAAACTTGTATATTATACTCATTCATTACACACAGATTAATATATTTCAAGTGTTTATTTCTTTTAATTTGATGATTATACAGCACCCTCCATAATTATTGGCACCCCTAGTTTAAATGTGTTAAAAGCCTTTTATTGCAGAAGCATAATCTCATTCTGAAAACAAATTATATAAAAAAGCATCCTTCAAATCAAGTGAAAAAAAAAAGAATAAAGAGAAAATCCTGACTAAGAAATAATTATTTTCCATAAAATTACCTATTCCACAATTATTGGCATCCTTAACAATTTCTTGAAAATAAATGTATTTGAACCATTTATGTCATTTCTACTGTAGTGTATAAAGTGGATCAAAGTATCTAGAAACCTGTAATTAGTAATTCATCACTTCCTGTTTCCTTGGGGTATAAATATGGCGATACACAGAGGACTATTTCTCTTACTCACTCTTAAACATGGGAAAGACAAGAGAACACACTATTCAAGTAAAGCAGATGTGTGTCGACCTTCATAAATCAGGCAATGGCTACGAGAAAATAGCCACTCACCTGCAGATGTCCTTATCTACAGTCAGAGCAATCATCAAAAAATTCAAACATCTGGAACTGAGACAAACAACTGGAACTGTGACAAACATCTGGAACTGTGACAAACAAGCCTGGAAGAGGACGCAAATGTATCTTGCCACCACACACCGTGAGAAGGATGGTAAGAGAAGTAAAAAGTTCTTCAAAGCTCACTGTAAGAGAATTGAATAAAATGGTAGCAGCTTGGGGTTACGAGGTCTCCCAAACAACCATCAGGTGCTATCTACATGCCAACAAGCTGTTTGGGAGGCATGCATGGAGAAAGCCTTTTCTGAGTTATAAGCGTAAACCGGTGGAGTTTGCCAGCGGTACTGGGATTATACTGGGACTGTGTGCTTTGGTCAGATGAGACCAAAGATAGAGCAAATTGGCAACAAACACTCTAAGTGGGTCTGACGTAACACCAAGGATGAGTACACAGAAAAACACCTCATGCCTACTGTTAAGTATGGGGGACGATCGGTGATGCTGTGGGCTGTTTCTCCTCCAAAGGACCTGGGAACATTGTAAGGACACATGGGATCATGAACTCTTTGAAATATCGGGACATTTTGAATCAGAATCTGGAGGCCTCTCACCGAAAGCTGAAGATGGGTCGCCACTGGGTCTTTCAGTAAGATAATGACCCTAAACATGTGGCCAAATCTACTCAAAAATGGTTCACAAGGAACAAAATCAAGTTTCTCTCATGGCCATCTCAGTCCCCAGACCTCAACCCAATAGAAAACCTGTGGAGTGAGCTGAAGAGGAGAGAGTGTAGGAGAAGACCCAGGACTCTGGATGATTTAGAGAGGTTGTACAAAGAGGAATGGTCGAAGATCCCTCTTTTTGTATTCTCCCATCTTGTGAATAGTTATAGGAGAAGATTAAGTGCTGTCTTGCTGGCAAAAGAAGGTTGTACAAAGTACCAATAACTGTGGCACACATGATTTCATTTAAAAGATTTATTTCTTAATGTGTGATTATTTCCCACCAAATAAAGGCGTTTGAATGAAAGTATAGATTTTTCTCTTTTTTGCATTGTTGTCCTATATTATTTTTTAACAAATTTATTAGAAGCCAAAAATGCTTCTTAACCAGGGGTGCCAATAATTATGGAGGGCGCTGTAACTGACAGCTAATGAAAACCCCAAATTCAGTATCTCACAAAAATAGAATATTATGAAAAGGTTCAATATTGAAGACACCTGGTCCCACACTGTAATCAGCGAATTAACTCAAATCACCTGCAAAGGCCTTGAAATGGAAGACTGCTGACTTGACAGTTGTCCAGAAGATGACCATTGACACCTTACACAAGCAGAGCAAGACACAAAAGGTCATTGTTAAAGAGGCTGGCTGTTCATAGATCTCTGTGTCCAAGCACATTAATACAGAGGTGGAGGGAAGGAAAAGATATGGTAGAAAAAAGTGTAAAAGCAAGAACCACCATGCACAGACATATTCAAGACATGGGTTTCAGCGTCGCATTCCTTGTGTCAAGTCACTCTTGAACAAGAGACAGCGTCAAACACATCTCGTCTGAGCTAAAGACAAAAAGGACTGGACTGCTGCTGAGTGGTCCAAAGTTATGTTCGATGATGAAAGTAAATTTTGCATAGTATTGTATCAAATATAATCTCTACAGTTTCATCTTGTCTACATGACCCTGCTCCAAACTCTCTTCTGAAGCTTTGTCTTTGAGACATTCCAATTGGTTTTCATTGTCATCACAGTACTGAGACAGCAATGGTTTTCAGACACTCTGGTGTAGTCTGACAGGCCTTGATTTTTTTACAAATTACACCCATCTCAAATTACTTTTTTCTCAAAGTGTTACACATGCTTTTCTTCAGAACAATCTCTGCAACAACAATGTTGAATCAGTAAGCGTGTCATACATCTATTTTTTTTATTAAATTTACTCTAAACTTAGACTTTCCAAAAACCTATTTTCAGAAGTGCTGATATATTGTGAAAAAAACACGTTCTAAACATTTCTCGACAAGACTTTTGAGGTCAGAACTTTGTAAACACAGGTGTTGGCCACACCCCAACTAGCAAAATTGTATCTGCCCACACTCTGGCCGAATCATGCGTGCCAATATTCATGGCATACATCAGTTCCATCAACAGTTTTCCAAGCCTCTGCTGTGCTGTCACACTTTGTCAAGACCTCACTGCCCTCAACAATTATGGAGATATCAGCCGTATCCTCATCTCTGGCAGCCTGGACCACAGGGATCTTCAGGATGTGCAGTGTAGTGAAAGAACGCTCAAGTGTAGTCACCTCAGTTGTACTCCTTGTTGAATTCCAGCTCTATACTTAAACATATAGAGATTATGTACATGTTCTGTTCTCTTCAATATATTTTCTTTTAAAATATTTAATGAAAACCTGTAAAATGCTCATGCATGCAGATTCATTAACTACAGAACTTCAAATGTAAAAGATTATCAGGTTATAGTACAAACACGGTTATACAAATGATTATGCTACAACTGATGCTAAAGATCTCATCTAAATAACTTAAAGGCTAAGCAACAGCTCTATGAAAGTGTCAAACAAATAAATACAGTGGAATTTGAGTTCCTAACTTACAAACCGGATTCCAAAAAAGTTGGCAAATGTCAATATTTTATTCGTAATAGAACATAGACGACAAATCAAAAGTTTAATCTGAGTAAATGTAACATTTTAAAGGAAAAATATGTTGTAAGTGTCAACAAATCCCAAAAAAGTTGGGACAAGGCCATTTTTTACCACTGTGTGGCATCCCCCCTTCTTCTTACAACACTCAACAGACGTCTGGGGACAGAGGAGACCAGTTTCTCAAGTTTAGAAATAGGAATGCTCTCTCATTCATGTCTAATACATGCCTCTAACTGTTCAATCGTCTTGGGCCTTCTTTGTCGCACCTTCCTTTTTATGATGCTCCAAATGTTCTCTACAGGTGAAAGATCTGGACTGCAGGCTGCCATTTCAGTCCCCGGATCCTTCTCCTACGCAGCCATGATGTTGTGATTGCTGCAGAATGTGGTCTGGCATTATCTTGTTGAAAAATGCAGGGTCTTCCCTGAAAGAGATGACGTCTAGATGGGAGCATATTTTGTTCTAGAACCTGAACATAGTTCTCTGTATTAATGGTGCCTTTCCAGACATGCAAGCTGCCCATGCCACAAGCACTCCTGCAACCCCATACCATCAGTGATGCAGGCTTCTGAACGGAGCGTTGATAACAACTTGGGTTATCCTTGTCCTCTCTGGTCCGGATGACATGGCGTCCCAGTGTTCCATAAAGAACTTCAAATCGTGACTCATCTGACCACAGAACAGTCTTCCATTTCGCCACACTCCATTTTAAAAGACCCCTGGCCCAGTGCAAACGTCTGAGCTTGTGGAGCTTGCTTAGAAATGGCTTCCTCTTTGCACTGTAGAGTTTCAGCTGGCAACGGCGGATGGCACGGTGGATTGTGTTCACTGACAATGCTTTCTGGAAGTATTCCTGAGCCCATTCTGTTATTTCCTTGACAGTGGCATTCCTGTTTGAGGTGCAGTGACGTTTAAGGGCCCGGAGATCACGAGCAACCAGTAGAGTTTTACGGCCTTGACCCTTACGCACAGCAATTGTTCCAGATTCTCTGAATCTTTTGATGATGTTATGCACGGTTGATGATGATAAAGTCTTTGCTATTTTACACTGGGTAACACCATTCTGGTATCGCTGCACTATCTTTCTGCGCAAGAATGGTGGAATTGGTGATCCTCTTACCATCTTGGCTTCAAAGAGACACTGACACTCTGAGAAGCTCTTTTTATACCCAATCATGTTGTCAATTGACCTAATTAGTGTTAATTGGTCTTCTAGCTGTTCGTTATATGTTCAATTTCCTTTTTCCAGCCACTTATTGCTACTTGTCCCAACTTTTTTGGGATTTGTTGACACTGTGAAATTTTGAATCAACATATTTTTCCTTTAAAATGTTACATTTACTCAGATTAAACTTTTGATCTGTCATCTATGTTCTATTACGAATAAAATATTGACATTTGCCATCTCCACATAATTGCATTCAGTTTTTATTCACAATTTATTTAGTGTCCCAACTTTTTTGGAATCCGGTTTGTACAATAATTATGTTCCCGAACTAAAGGGCAGTGAACATATACCCTTGAGAGTACCATTATAGTGACAGCAAAAGTTAGCACCATGTTGAGTTTACGGACAGTGTAGTAGCAGAACAGTCTAAAAGTGATACAAAATAAAACAAGCACTTTACGTGCACTTTTGCAATGTTCAGAAATGTTTCGTACACAACAAGAACATTCTTCAGCTTTAGAAACGTGGGTAAATCTCATGCTCTATATGTCAGAACAAACAAAGGGCACCTTGCCTGAGGTAGGTTGGTAAGTTCATCCATTTCAAGACTGCCTTCTAGGATGATCCTGACTCTTGAACGGTTCAGTAGAGGTGATGCCTGGTTTTGGACCAATGACCTGGAAATCTGCATCATCCAGAGTCTATAGAGAGCGAGAGACAAAAAACAGTGTTGAGTGTCAATTACAATTTGTCTAAATATAGACAGAAAGACAGAGGTCTATAGATAAATAGTTAGCTGTAGAGGAACAGATAGATAGACAGGTGTAGCTAGACATTCAGGTGTAAAGAAACAGACAGATAAAGAAAAGATACTCACAGATCTACTTATGAAGAACTTAGAGCCTTGAGGGGACTTCCAATGATGTGTCTATGGCTGTTAGCTCAGGGTTCTGGAAGAGCGTGACATGCATGAGATAATTTGGGTTTAATTTCTCCAGGTTTTAAGAAATTTGTCTCTGACATTTTTGCCTTAAGTTATGGTCATATTTCAATATTTATTTCCACAAACAGTATAATGTACAAAGTTTAAATAATTTAATATTAATTTTTAATGTTCCTGATGCTACCAAGGACAAGGCTCAATCCTTGTGCTCTGTTCACACAGAGAAAAGGACAGTATTTGCATTTCCAATAACTTTATCTGTGAGGCTGGTAATGTCTGATATTAACTCTGAGGCCCAGAACATTTAACGAAGTAAAGGAAACTGTTAACCTCAGCCAAACCACTAGGACCAGCACAGATTAAGAATATAAAAGTTCATTTGTCTAGTTAGAAAACTGTGTTTGGTTTACAGTTGAACACGGACCACCTTTACACTTTGTACTGACTCTAAAATTCACACACTGTAATTAATTTTCTAACATAAGATAAGCATAAAATCATTTTTCTTTTCAGTCACTTACTTATGGAAAACAACTCACCAATTTCCAGAATGTGAAAAAGAGCTTGAGGGAAAAAGACATCTTGTTTGACTCAGTCAGCTGTAATTTGTGACTGTAATTAGCTCTTCTCTGAAGAAAAGAAGAAATGAAAACTATGTCCTAAAAAGGTATTTGCCCAAGGAAAAAAAGTAAAATGCAGAAAACACCAAATCTTATTGTGTAAAAATGAGAAAAAGGCTTCCAAACTTGTACAGGGTTTTCCACAAAACAAACCAAGACTAGGCTCATTGGAACTGACCAATGAAAAAACTGGCAAAGTGCTATAGGGTGTGGTCCCGGCTACAAATTGATATTTTAAGTTCATTCAAATAAAAAATTCTAGTGCACTCAGTTATTCTCTCAAAATAGGAGCACATACTAAAACATTTTAAATAATGCAAAAAAATATAATTTCTTTTGAGTAGTGGTTACTCAAACTGTTTCCATAGAAACAAACTACAGGTTAATAGTGTGGGTTTAGCGTCTCAGAGAGGCAGAGTCTTGCTGGGCTTTTCCTCCACTGTAGTTTCCTGAAGCTGTTCCTTTCTTTCCACTCTGTGGTCCATCAGTGTCCCTGAGATTACACATTCACTTTTTTATTTTTTATTACCACGAATATTATAAATATAATTTTATATAAATTCAATGATAACATGTATATATTTAAACATTACTTTAAAATGGATCATTTCAATCTATTCACAAGCTCAGGACAATGTAAATTAGTCTCATCAGCAAACTACACTCACTCACACACACACACACAGCCACAGAGACAACACACACACACACACACACAGCAAAGATTTTAAAGGTGGTTCCTCTGAAAATAAAAATGAAGAAATCTTTTCTGCAGAGAAATGAACAAATCTAGTATCCATCCATCCATCCATTATCCACCGCTTATCTGAGTCCGGGTCGCGGGGGAAGCAGTCAGAGTAAAGAACCCAGACCTCCCTCTCCCCAGCCACTGATCCCAGCTCCTCCGTGGGTATACCGAGGCCTCCTCCCTGTTAGACATGCCAGGAACACCTCACCAGTAAGGCGTCCAGGAGGCATCTGGACCAGGTGCCTGAACCACATCAACTGACTCCTCTCAACGTGGAGGAGCAACGGTTTCACTCCAAGTCTCTCCCGGATGTCTGAGCTCCTAACCCTGTCTCTAAGGGAGGGTCCAGACACCCTGCGGAGAAAACTCTTTTCAGCCGCTTGTACCCACGATGTCATTCTTTCGGTCACTACCCAAAGCTTGTGACCATAGGTGAGGGGGACGTAGATTGAACGGTAAATCGAGAGCTTTGCTTTTCTGCTCAGCTCTCTCTTCACCACAACGGACCGGTACAGAGCCTGCATTACTGCTGACGCTGCACCGATCCACCGATCTCCTGCTTCATCTTTCCCTCACTCGTGAACAAAACCCCGAGGTATTTAAACTCCTCCACTTGAGGCAAGATCTCACTTCTAACCTGGAGAGAGCACTCCACTCTTTTCTAACTGAGTACCATGGACTCAGATTTGAAGGTGCTGATTCTCATCCCTACCGCTGCACACTCAGCTGCAAGCTGGTCCAGCAAGAGCTGTAGGTCCCAGCTCGATGAAGCCAACAAGACCACATTATCCACAAAATCAGACATGGGCTCCTGAGACCACCGATCCGGACTTCTTCCCTCACGTGGCTATGCTGAGAAATTCTGTCCATAAAAATTATGAACAGAACCATTGACAACGGGCAGCCCTGATGGAGTCAAACTCCAATTGGAAACCAGTCGGACTTACTGCCAGCCATACGAACCAGACTACTGCTCTGTTTATACAGGCACTGGATGGCTTGTAGCAAAGAGCCCAATACCCCATACACCCAGAGCAACCCCCACAGAATATCCAGAGGGACATGGTCGAATGGCTTCTCCAGATCCATAAAACTGTGATGGGCATAGGGGATCCAATAACTGAACACCACTCTGATTCAGATCAGCGGGGCTGTTCCTACCAATCATGCCCCTCCAGGTCTCACTGTCAACAAATGTATAAAGAAAATAAAGAATAATACTTTGCGAGCTTAAGAGGTGTTTAGCTACTGTTGTTACTGCAGCTGCTGCCGCTGCTGAGGTTGGGTTTCTCTCTTTTATGGATCTGCTCGTGTGCTTTAAGGTGGCCTGACTGGCTGAAGCTCTTGCCGCAATAGCAGCAGTTGAAGGGCTCCTCACCCATGTGAACTTGCTGGTGGTGGCGGAAACTCATCTCCTTGGCGAAGGTCTTGCCGCAGTGCAAGCAGCAGAAGGGCCTTTCCCCGGTGTGGCTCAGCTGGTGGGCTTTCGGTTCCTTTGACTGGCAGAAGCTCTTGCCTCACTTGGTGTCACCCGTGTGGAGCCTCTGGTGCGAGTGGAGGTGGTGCACCTTGGTGAAGCCTTTGAGGCAGCGGGCACAGGTGTAGGGCTTCTGCCCCGTGTGGATGAGCTGGTGCCTCTTCAGCTTGCCTGCCTGGCCGCACTCTTGAACCTCTTGCCACACTGCAAGCAGGTGTAAGGCCTCTCTCCGGTGTGGATTCACTGGTGAGTTTTCAGGTTACCCAAAGTGCTGAAGTCTTTGCCGCACTGCATGCAGGTGTCTCCCGTGAGATTGCAAGGTATGCGAGAGTGCGATTTTGTGCCGGCCTTGGGGCCCTTACCTGCCTCGGCCAACCGCAGCTCGTACAGGTGTCCTGTCTGGACCTCGGGGTCCATCTTGACCATGCCTTCATTTGGGTGCAGCTTGTTGAGCTCAGTGCGCAGTTCCGCCATGTGCATAGACTCTAGGCCAGGGGTCTCAAACTCAATTTACCCGGGGGCCGCTGGAGGTAGAGTCTGGGTGAGGCTGGGCCCCATCAGGTTTTCCACAAGAAAAGCTCTTACAAAAACATTCCAATGTTATCAAATGTCTTTATTTTTATTTTTTAACACAAAATAAGACGAAAAAATAAATAAATTAACAATTCATAAGAAAAAAAATAAAATCAATCAGTAATAAATAAATAAAATGAAAATAATAATAATGATAATAATAATAATAATAATACAGCAGATATAGAACACTGAAGAAACCACATATAGTTGCTGACTAGAGAAATGTAATTATTATTATTAAGATTCAAATGTCTGTATTAACAGTTCTTTAACCTTTAACTTTCTGAACATGAATGGAACATTGAACATAAACAGTTATGAACATGGCTTCTTCTGCCTACTTCTTACTGCTAGAGATCTGGCAGCGCTTCCTCTTGCATAGCCGAGCCACATTTGGCTTAAGGGAGGAGGCAGTTGAGACCCTCAGTAGGGCTTGAAGATGCTCATCAGTAAGTCTGGACCTGTACTTGGACTTATTGAAGTTCACGGTAGAGAAGAGCTTTTCGCACATGTGCTCCCTAAAAGACACATGGTCCGCTTGAACATTCGGGAAAGCTCAGGGAAGCTGGGAGGCAATTCTCTCAAAAATTGCCCGAGCTTGTCTGCTTTTCCACTCACCTCCCTGAACTTGGCTCTGAGTTCAGAGTTGCACTGCAGGTCAATGAGCTCCATTTGAAGCACAGGGGGGGCATTTTGCACATCAAAGGAGAAGGGGTCCGCAAAAATTTGAAATGCGGCTCTGTGCGTCTTGAAGTCTGCAAATCTATGATCAAATTCCTCCTGTAGCATCAAAATGGCATCCACATACTTCTCACCACTGAATGGTGTGCCTGCATCCATGAGTGCCTTGCATGCTGGGAAATGGCAAAGGTTTGTTTGAGAAAGCTGGGCTTTCCATAACATAAGTTTCGCAGAGAATGCTCTCACGTTGTCATAGGCAGCACTGACAAGTTGCCCCTGGCCTTGTAACTTCTTGTTCAGTACATTAAGCTCATGTGTAATATCAACAAGAAAAGTTAAGTCCATGAGCCATTTGGGATCACTTAGCACGGGAACAGCAACCCCATCTTTCTCCATGAAGGCTTTCACTTCCGCTCTCAACTCAAAAAATCTCTTCAATATGTTTCCCCTGCTGAGCCAACGTACCTCGGTGAAGTAGAGCACATCCCCATATTCTGACTCCATTTCCTCTAATAAAGCACGGAACCTTCTGTGCTTTAAGCTCCTGGATCTGATTTGGTTGATGCATTTCACAACTACAGACATCACATTGTCAAACCTCAGGCATTTGCTGCAAAGGGCCTGCTGATGGATAATGCAGTGCAGAGCAATGGCCTCCTCCACACTCTCCTCTTCCAGTTTTTTTTTTAACAAGTGCCACCAGTCCATTTTTCCTCCCTGTCATTGATGGCGCTCCATCGGTTGTTATTCCAACAAACCTCTTCCATGGCAAACCGGCATTCTCAATGGCATCACACAGCTGGTGAAATATCTCCTGAGCGGTGGTCTGGCCATGCATTGGAATTACTGTGAGCAACTTCTCTATAACTTCAAAATTGTCATCAACACCACGGACATAGATTGCGAGCTGGGCAGTGTCGGCGATGTCTGTGGACTCATCAAGAGCGACTGAGTATACACTGAAACGTTTTGCTTTCTCACACAGTTGATCATAAACGTCACTTGACAGGTCAGAAATGCGCTCTGCCACGGTGTTTGGCAGAAAGGCTGATGTTGCTAAACTGACCTTTCTTTTCTGGACAGACAATACTTGCAGCCTGTAATATGCACTTTTTGACAAATTCACCTCCTATGAATGGCTTTCCTGCTTTAGCAATCATCTCACTAACCACGTAGCTAGCTTCGACTGCTGCATTATTCTCTTTGGTTGCTTTCTTAAAGAAATCTTGTTGCCTCAGTAGACATGTTTTAAGATTAGCAACCCGGTTGTCTCTCTCATCTCCCTGGTATTTTGCATACTCCTCAGCATGTCTAGTTGTGTAATGACGTTTCAAATTGTACTCTTTGTGCACTGCAACTTTCTCTGTGCAAATAAGACACGTCGGGATGCCCCTGTGCTCAACAAAGAAATATTGCACTTCCCACTTTTCCTGAAATTGTCTGTGCTCATCACAAATCTTTCTCTTCACTGCAGGCTTTGAAAAAGACATGTTTGGGGCTGTATAATATATATAATTCCACTTGGTGTCGCTGTGGCGTTGAAGTTTCAGTTTCAGTGTTTAGCCGATGAGTCTTTTCCGCTTCTTTCTCTGTCCCGTTGAGCAGCAACTTCCGGGTTCAGACTGGACGCCGAAGCGCATGAAGCGAAAAGCGGGATGCATATATTCCAGAAAATGTTCGGGACTCAGACACAGTCGCAATCTTCAAATGTAGGCTAAAAACTCATTTGTTTAGTTTATCTTTTGGTAGCTAATGCAGCCCCATAGATAAAGGCGGCAGATCCGGGGGGTGCATGGACACGGGGAATTATAGTAAACTGAGACGCTGGTGCTGTCGTCCCGCCGCTTCTCGCGATCACTCAGGTTTGTTGACGGTGGAGCGGAGGGATGCCAGTGTTTCAGGATGCTCCCGTGTCTGTGTGTCCTTCTGGTTCTCTCCTTTTAGTTAAAGCTGTCATAGTCAGATCTGCCGGAGTCATTAGCCACACTCTGGAAATTTTCATATTTTCTACTTTACAAACACAAAACAGTTCAAAACTAATTCCATCCCTTTACATCTTTCCGAGTAAACGACTGCCCACCTGTCTGTCTGGACACTGATGGATGACTGTCGAGATCCTCCTCCACGCTACAGATCAGCTGCCCACGCTCCAGCAACCACCAAGTGCCTTGAAGCTGCCCCTACACTGAAGTTCTCACGGACTACTAACTATTATCACCAGTAGATTGACCAGAGGACGATGGGTCACCCCTTGTGAGCCTTGGTTCCTCCCAAGGTTTCTTCCTCAGCTGGGGGAGATTTCTCTTGCCACTGTCGCCCCTGGCTTGCTCACTTGAGGGCTTTACAATTTGTTTTTACATTTCATTTCAAATCTTGTCTTACTGGAATTCTGTGAAGCCGCTTTGTGACAACATCAGTTGTGAAAAGCGCTATATAAATAAATTTGATTTGATTTGATTTGATATATTCGCAATAAACCCGGCCGATGTCCCGCCCCCGAGAGCAATATACCCAGGGTGCGATTTGTGAAAAAAAACAGAGGGGGGATAATTTTGAGAAACATTTTATTCAGAAAAATGACCACAATAGTGTGAAAACATGAAAACAGTGAATTCTTGTGTAGATAAACCTCACACTCCTACTCCTACCTATTTTGAACGTGAACTTAAATATATTTTTTTTTAATTGTTAAATTTGTGAAAAACACCACAGTTTAAGTTAGAACGTGAACTTAAAAAATAAAAAATATAGTTTTTAAATATAATACAATTTTAATTCATGATATAGAGCCTATTTTGAGGAACTCGGAACACCAAGACGGTGCTTCTCTATTCCGGCGGATCGGAGGGAGAGAGAAGCCCTGGGTCGGGAAGGAGCCGCCGCCCGTCTCTCTCTCTCCTCACTTCACGTTGTTTACATCAATAGAGGGAAAATTGAATTCGGGCCGAAAGTGAGAGAGAGAGCGCTTTGGTAGAGAGACATAGAGTAACAACAAAGAGAGAGCGCCGGCCTCGATAAAGCTGTTATTAATCAGAGAAATAAAAAGTTTCCTGGTTGTTTCACAGCGGTTACATTCAGCAGGTACAGACACGCCCACAGCAACACACCTTAGCGGTTTCCCTGTTCCTGTCTGAATACGCGCACACAGCGCTGTCCATGGTGCTGAGACGCTGACCCGGCTATACAAGCGCTGAGGCACATATCATAGGAGGATAAAAATAATTCAGCAGAGGGTGGGACGTGTAAACCAGAGGGTGGGAAAGTCCCCACCATCCCCACCGGCAAATCGCACCCTGAATATATCCCACTGTGATTGGTAGGTTCGTTCAGCTCCGCACACAACACTGAGAAGTGCCAATCATATCAAACTCGCGGGCCGCGCTAACATTGAACTTTCATATCAAGGCGGGGCCACAAACTATCGTCCTGAGGGCCGCAGTTGGCCCGCGGGCCGCGAGCTTGAGACCCCTGCTCTAGGCCATTCATCTCTGACTTGAGGTGGCTGGACATGAGGTTGTTTTCATACTCTGGTTTGAGGGACGCCAGCTCCCTGGTGTAGTAACACTGAAGGTCGGCGTACTGCTCTGATTTGATGTACTCCAGGCTGTCGGGCACATGGGTGATGTAGTCGAAGACGAGGCTGGGTTCACAGTTGTCTTCAGCTGCTCAGCTGGGGCTCTCTGATTCACACAGTGGAGCTGGACGAGATGAGTGACGAGACTAAGAAGAACACCCTGAAAATACATTTTCTAAACTCTTACCACAGCAACACACCTACGTCACATGGACCAGACGCCCGAACCACCTCAACTGGCTCCCCTCAATGTGGAGGAGCAGTGGCTCCACTCTGAGTTTCTCCCAGATGTCTGAGCTCCTAACCCTGTCTCTAAGGGAGAGTCCAAATGGCCTGCTGAGAAAACTCAATGTCATTCCTTCTGTCACTACCCAAAGCTCTTGACCATAGGTGAGGGTTGGGACGTAGATTGAACATTGCTTTTCTGCCCAGCTCTCTCTCACCACAATGGACCGGTACAGAGCCCGCATTAATGCTGACGCTGCACCAATCCGCCTGTCAATCTCCCGCTCCATCTTTCCCTCACTCGTGAACAAGACCCAGGGGTGTTTAAACTCCTCCACTTGAGGCAGGTTCTCACTTCCAACCTGGAGAGAGCACTCCACCCTTTTCTGACTCAGTACCATGGACTCAGATTTGGAGGTGCTGATTCTCATCCGTACCACTTCACACTCAGCTGCAGACTGGTCCAGCAAGAGCTGTAGGTCCCGGCTCGATGAAGCCAACAAGACCATGTCATCCGCAAAAAGCAGACAGGGGATTCTGAGACCTTCAATCCAGACACCTTCCGCCACTCTGACTTTCCGGTGAAGAGAGGTGCTGAGCTGATCACCACCTAGAGATCGGTTTCAGAGCCCATACTCTGTGTCGTGGTGAGCCCGACTATATCAAGCTGATACCTCTGAAGGTCACACACCAGCTCAAGCTCCTTTCCCACCAGAGAGGTTACATTCCATGTTCCAAGAGCCAGTTTCAGTAACCGAGGATCAGAACACCAGGGTCCCCGCCCTCAGCTTCCACCCGCTCCACGTTGCACCAGACCCAGATTACTACCTAAAGGTATTATTAATTATAATTAGAGATTTCTTGACAAAACAAAATCCTCCAAATATGAATCCACTGCAATGGCCTTCAGATACTGGTTTTGGACCTTGTGTCTTTCATATAGCAATGTCTCTGGATTCTCTGAATCCTCTAATGATATTATGGGGCTGTAGATGATGAAATCCCCAGGTTCTTTAATATTTAAGGTTGAGAAAGATTATTCTTGAATTATTTCACTGTTTATCCACACAGTTTTTGACAGAGCAGTGAACCCCTCCCCATCTTTACTTCTGACAGACTCTGCCTCTCATAGACACTCTCCTTAAACCCAAATATGTCATTGTCCTGTCACTACTTAACCACATTTATATTTTTGTAGGATTTACCAGTGTTTTGTTTTCAGTCCCAACCTTTTCAAAATTCAAAATTGGTGAATGAAAAAACAAAAACAAAAACAAAAACAGAAAAAAACACAGTTTCTTAGTTTCAACATGTGAAATATTGACTTTATCATCATTTCCATTAAAGTTAGGTTTTAAATGATTTGCTCATCATTGTGTTCTGTTTTTATTTACATTTGGCACAGAACTGGCTACAGAGTGTTATCACAGGTCTAAACATCAGTTAAAGGTTTCAGAACGTCTTATTTCTCTGAGCACCTCATTCATCCTCCCACTGAGCTCTGACCTTCTTTAAATCTTAGACTCGTAAAGACATGAGCTGGGACTATAACTGCATAATAAGCCCTTTATCAGCAACAGACAGAGAAAGACATTCATCCACACGCAGTCATGTGAAGAACATTTGTAATGAATCAGGAGGCATTTTAAAAATTATTGTGAAGAAACTCAGATAAAATAAATGTATGTTGCACAATAAAGACTGGATATGAATCGGTTAAAGAGTTCTTTTGACCATGTGATGTACAAACTCTGGTTACATGATGGTAAGTGCCAGGAAATTCTATTTCAATTATACTGAAATGTCCAACAAGTTGTACATATTTACTTGGAAAGGAATATGGCAAAGTACCAGACATCTGGCATAAGACCCTACAAACAGACGCACACACTTTCACAGTGATATGGTGCATGTAAAAAACAGGAAGTCAATAAAAAACAAAATACCAAAGTGGTGAATTGGCACATTGGCACATTTACCTGAACTGAACCTCCGCATGCCCACGGACCGCTCACCTCAGGTTCTCACCTCAGGTCAAAACTAAACATGGAGAGGCAGCGTTTCTAAAGTGTCTGAAGCCCTGACTTTAGACACTTTTAAATCAAGGCTTAAAACATTCCTGTTTGAGCAGCTACAGCTCAGTTTAAAACACTCTGCACTTTTATTCTGTAACGGCACTTCAGTTCTTTTCTTTTATTATATCATTTTAAATTGTTTTAATCATTTACTCATTTTAATCTTTTTATGTAATTGTTTTGTTGGACTTCTATGATTTTTATTCTGGCTTTTAATTTAACAGTTTTTTTTTTCTGTAAAGCATTTTGAATTACTTTTGTATGAAAGGTGCTCTATAAATAAACTTGCCTTGCCTTGCCTCCTACAGAAAAAGAGGTGAATATTTGTGGGAATTACTGTGTGTCAGGAACGAGGGGCGGATAGAAGGAGGGCGGATGCACTCGCTAAAACACAGTTCTTTAATAAAGGGAGGTAACCAAACAAAGCACGAAAACATACAGGGAAACAAGGCAGGCTAAATTAAACAAGGGAAACTAAACAGGGTAAACCGGACTGACAGACTAAAGAGTAAACGAAGGAACGAGAGAGGAAAAGAAACTACGACACGAAACAACGACTAGGGAAACAGACACGGAGAAACTGTGGAGACAGACGGACAGACTCGAAAACACGACCGACTGAGAAATGTACGACAAACAGGACGTGACACAAGAGGTCTTAAATACTCACACAAACGAGATACACCTGGACAGATAACGAGGACGGGTAACACATGACACGGACGAGGAGGCGGAACAAAGGCGGAGACTCGAACATAAACAAAACAGAGCCATGTGCAAATAAAGCACATGGCGGGGACAACAAACTGACAGGACGAAGGCGTGACAGATGCCCCCCCCCAAGAACGCGCAACTCCCGGGCGCATACTCCTAAACCCCCCAGGAGCTGGCACTGGAGAGGGCACGGAAAACAAGACAGGACAACAAACCAACGGGTGACAGGACTCAGGACAGGACGGGAACAGACACAGGAGCTGGGGACACGACAGGACCGAATATACAAGATGGGACATGGGACATGACAGGAGACTGACAAAGGCGGGCAGCAAGAGACGAGAACGGACTGGACAGGACAGGAGTGGACACATGGGACTTGACAGGGTTTTTGACATTGGACATGACACTGGATGGAAAAAGGGACTGGACAGAAGACGGGACAGGTGACAGAACTTGGTGCTGGGACTGGACGGGAGCAGAGACTGGTGACAAGACACTGGACAGGATAGGAACGTTAGACTGGACAGGGGTACGTGACTGGACAGAAGACAGAACAGGTGACATGACTTGGTGCTGGGACTGGACGGGAGCAGAGACTGGTAACAAGACACTGGACAGGATAGGAACGTTAGACTGGACAGGGGTACGTGACTGGACAGAAGACAGGACAGGTGACATGACACTAGACTGGAACGGAGACGGGACTGGAGACTGGACATTGGACGGATACGGGAACTGGACGTGAGACAAGACAGAGGGTTGAAACAGGGACTGGACAGGACTGACAGGGGACTGGATAGGAGACAAGACAGAGGGTTGAAACAGAGACAAGACGGGTGACTGGACATTGGACGGATACGAAGACTGGACATGACTAACAGAGGACTGAACCGGGGGTTGAAACATAGACTGGACAGGGCTGACAGGGGACTGGACATGAGGCAGGACAGGAGACTGGACTGGACTTGGTAGGGGAACAGGGACCAAGACGTTTACGGGGACAGACATGAATACAGTAACTGGTACAGGGACAGAGACAAAGGCTGACACGGGTACTGGGACAAGGACAGAGACGGGAACCATGACAGGGACAGACAAAGGAACCAAAATAACAGGGCGGTGCCCAGGACTGGCTAATGTCTGTGTGGCAGTCTGAGGAACCAGCCTGGGCACAGTTCTGGGGATCGGCCCTGAAGTCCTTCGGGACGACCTACGGACATGGACAGGAGAGGCCGTAGCCACAGTCACGGGGACAGGAGAGGCCGTAGCCACAGTCACGGGGACAGGAGCGGCGGTAGCCACAGTCACGGGGACAGGAGAGGCGGGTGCCGCCATAGTCACGGGGACAGGAGCGGCGGGTGCCGCCATCACGGGGACAGGAGCGGCGGGTGCCGCCATATTCACGGGGACTGGAGCGGCGGGTGCCGCCATAGTCACGGGGACTGGAGCGGCGGGTGCCGCCATAGTCACGGGGACTGGAGCGGCGGGTGCCGCCATAGTCACCGCCATAGTCACGGGGACTGGAGCGGCGGGTGCCGCCATAGTCACGGGGACTGGAGCGGCGGATGCCGCCATAGTCACGGGGACAGGAGCGGCGGGTGCCGCCATAGTCACGGGGACAGGAGCGGCGGGTGCCGCCATAGTCACGGGGACAGGAGCGGCGGGTGCCGCCATAGTCACGGGGACAGGAGCGGCGGGTGCCGCCATCACGGGGACAGGAGCGGCGGGTGCCGCCATCACGGGGACAGGAGCGGCGGGTGCCGCCATCACGGGGACAGGAGCGGCGGGTGCCGCCATCACGGACACTGGAGCGGCGGGCGCCGCCATCACGGACACTGGAAGCCCCGCAGCAACGTCCACGGGGGCAGGGGAACCTGCGACGTCATCCACGGGGGCAGGGGAACCTGCAGCGACGTCGTCCACGGAGGCAGGGGAACCTGCAGCGACGTCGTCCACGGAGGCAGGGGAACCTGCAGCGACGTCGTCCACGGAGGCAGGGGAACCTGCAGCGACGTCGTCCACGGAGGCAGGGGAACCTGCAGCGACGTCATCCCTGAAGACAGGAGAGGCGCGCGCCGCGCTCTCGAGGACAGGGGTTTGTGCTGCTCGCCGGGCTCGCGCTGGAGCTGTAAAGGGTTTAGGGGGTTTCACAGGCGCACCCATTAGATCACCTCGATGTGCGCCCCTGTTAGCCTCAGACCTCAGAGCTACGGAGGTGAGGCTAACAGCCCCTACCCTTAACGCCCCCCCAAAAATTTCCCCGGACCTGAGGGGGTAATCCTCCAGCGAGGGGGGAACTCCAGCACGGTTCTTCCGCCGACTCTTTCGACTCCCGCTGGCGCAACTACTCGATTCCCGAGTCGACTCCTCCGCTATAGGATCCGGAGCGGCGGGTGCCGCCATATTCACGGGGACTGGAGCGGCGGGTGCCGCCATAGTCACGGGGACTGGAGCGGCGGGTGCCGCCATAGTCACGGGGACTGGAGCGGCGGGTGCCGCCATAGTCACGGGGACTGGAGCGGCGGGTGCCGCCATAGTCACGGGGACTGGAGCGGCGGGTGCCGCCATAGTCACGGGGACAGGAGCGGCGGGTGCCGCCATAGTCACGGGGACAGGAGCGGCGGGTGCCGCCATAGTCACGGGGACAGGAGCGGCGGGTGCCGCCATCACGGGGACAGGAGCGGCGGGTGCCGCCATCACGGGGACAGGAGCGGCGGGTGCCGCCATCACGGACACTGGAGCGGCGGGCGCCGCCATCACGGACACTGGAAGCCCCGCAGCAACGTCCACGGGGGCAGGGGAACCTGCGACGTCGTCCACGGGGGCAGGGGAACCTGCAGCGACGTCGTCCACGGAGGCAGGGGAACCTGCAGCGACGTCGTCCACGGAGGCAGGGGAACCTGCAGCGACGTTGTCCACGGAGGCAGGGGAACCTGCAGCGACGTCGTCCACGGAGGCAGGGGAACCTGCAGCGACGTCATCCCTGAAGACAGGAGAGGCGCACGCCGCGCTCTCGAGGACAGGGGTTTGTGCTGCTCGCCGGGCTCGCGCTGGAGCTGTAAAGGGTTTAGGGGGTTTCACAGGCGCACCCATTAGATCACCTCAATGTGCGCCCCTGTTAGCCTCAGACCTCAGAGCTACGGAGGTGAGGCTAACAGCCCCTACCCTTAACGCCCCCCCAAAAATTTCCCCGGACCTGAGGGGGTAATCCTCCAGCGAGGGGGGAACTCCAGCACGGTTCTTCCGCCGACTCTTTCGACTCCCGCTGGCGCAACTACTCGATTCCCGAGTCGACGACTCCGCTATAGGATCCGGAGCAGCGCCAGGCAGGAGCTGGAGCCGGCGACTCCATTCCGAGGCCGCTTTCAAAGCCTCCCCCACAGGATCTTTGGGGCCTGTGCGGAATGGAGTCCGGCGAACGGCACATCCCTTGAGATAATAGTCTGTGCTAGCTGCGTCCTGGGGGTCGTACATTCTGTCAGGAACGAGGGGCGGATAGAAGGAGGGCGGACGCACTCGCTAAAACACAGTTCTTTAATAAAGGGAGGTAACCAAACAAAGCACGAAAACATACAGGGAAACAAGGCAGGCTAAATTAAACAAGGGAAACTAAACAGGGTAAACCGGACTGACAGACTAAAGAGTAAACGAAGGAACGAGAGAGGAAAAGAAACTACGACACGAAACAACGACTAGGGAAACAGACACGGAGAAACTGTGGAGACAGACGGACAGACTCGAAAACACGACCGACTGAGAAATGTACGACAAACAGGACGTGACACAAGAGGTCTTAAATACTCACACAAACGAGATACACCTGGACAGATAACGAGGACGGGTAACACATGACACGGACGAGGAGGCGGAACAAAGGCGGAGACTCGAACATAAACAAAACAGAGCCATGTGCAAATAAAGCACATGGCAGGGACAACAAACTGACAGGACGAAGGCGTGACACTGTGTAAAATAAAATAACACAATGTAAGTCCAGAAGATGAAAGGAGGCGTATGAAATCAACACAATTTAAAAATCCACAATTGTAATAGAATAACTTACAATTATGTTCCTGAACTAAAGGGATGTGAACATATACCCTTGAGAGTACCATTACAGTGACAGCAAAAGTTAGCACCATGTTGAGTTTACTGACAGTGCAGCAGCAGAACAGTCTAAAAGTGATACACAATAAAACAAGCACTTTACGTGCACTTTTGCAATGTTCAGAAATGTTTCGTACACAACAAGAACATTCTTCAGATTTTGAAACTTGGGTGTATCTCATGTAGCTAGACAGTCAGGTGTAAAGAAACAGACAGATAAAGAAAAGATACTCACAGAGCTACTTATGAAGAACTTAGAGCCTTGAGGGGACTTCCAATGATGTGTCTATGGCTGTTAGCTCAGGGTTCTGGAAGAGCGTGACATGCATGAGATAATTTGGGTTTTATTTCTCCAGGTTTTAAGAAATTTGTCTCTGACATTTTTGCCTTAAATTATGGTCATATTTCAATATTTATTTTCACAAACAGTATAATGTACAAAGTTTAAATAATTTAATATTAATTTTTAATGTTCCTGATGCTACCAAGGACAAGGCTCAATCCTTGTGCTCTCTTCACACAGAGAAAAGGACAGTATTTGCATTTCCAATAACTTTATCTGTGAGGCTGGTAATGTCTGATATTACCTCTGAGGCCCAGAACATTTAACGAAGTAAAGGAAACTGTTAACCTCAGCCAAACCACTAGGACCAGCACAGATTAAGAATATAAAAGTTCATTTGTCTAGTTAGAAAACTGTGTTTGGTTTACAGTTGAACACAAACCACCTTTACACTTTGTAATGACTCTAAAATTCACACACTGTAATTAATTTTCTAACATAAGATAAGCATAAAATCATTTTTTCTTTTCAGTCACTTTTCAGTCACAACCCCCTGGCTTGCTCACTTGAGGGTTTTACATTTTGTTTTTTACGTTTCATGTCAAATCTTAGTCTTACTGGAATTCTGTGAAGCTGCTTTGTGGCAACATCAGTTGTGAAAATCGCTATATAAATAAATAAAATTAAAAAATAACCTGCTTAAACACATTAAGAAGTACTAGCTAAGTAGGTTAAAATACATTTTCAAACTCAGTGCTGGTTTTTGGTGTAATGTAATGTTATAAATATATAATTCCACATACACTAATTCTTTGTTAGGGAGTAGCAGTGATTTTGGGCTAGTGATTAATGGGTTGAAAATGATAGAAGCATATTCATTGAGAGAAAAAAAAATAACAAAAGCATGTGAAGTAGATTACTTTGGAGCTGTGGAGTTGGCTAAATTTTTCAAAATTAACTATGAACATGAACTAATTCATTTTCTTTATGTAATTAAGTAAAGATGGACTGCAGTAAGAAAACACAGATAGGTTAATTTAAAGGCTGAGCACCACTTAATGGACCTCCATGAATATTTGACATTATTTTAGTTACTGACATATATAAGTATGGATTAAAATGAAAATAGCTGCTTAATTTGCTTTAAAACTGACAATTTTATTAAATAGACGGAAAAACCCGAGCTCGCTACGGAAATTCTTGAACGCAACCGTGTGACGTCACTGGTGGACAACAGCTGAACAACAGCCGTGGTAAAACATCGTTATGACTGACTGTTATGACAGTATCTAGCTAAATAACCAACATTATTCATGACAATAGCCTAGCAATAAGCTAAACTCAAATTTAGAGGCACCGTTATTCTTGTAAATGTTATCGAAGTCGAACTTGAATTCATCCGACACTATAAACTTCCGTAATGCAGCCTAATATAATCTGAGCCACCGAGTTTAGCAAGTCAAGCTAACGTTAACTAACACAAACGAAAACAGGCGAAGTAAGTGTCCTTTACCTCCATGTTACAGAGGCTCTTGAACACCTTTCGTTGGTTTCCTTACATGCCCATATTGCTGGAAAAGCGCCAGTGAAATGAGCTACAGATAACGGAGGGAGCGGATGGTCCTTTCCAAAGTGCCCGTTTAAAGTTGACAAATTTAGTCCATTTTCTGGATATTTTGGGATCTTTGGGCCATTTGTACACAGACGTCCCACTGTACATTGAATGATTGCAGCCAAAAACAACACACCTTTTCGTCATTTTGCATTAAATTAAGTGCAACTTCTAGAGTTGTTGTCCACCATCTACGTCACAGGCAAGACACCTATTAGAGTTTCCCAACACTGTTGGGAGGGGGGCAACGGTCTTTTAAACCTTATTCCTTGAATTAGTAAGAAATAACATGTTTTCTGACTATCAATAAACACAAGTTAGGGAACATGATTGTATCACAGTTGTAGATGTTACAGTTTTGTCGATGTCATTCGCCCCATTTCATCTCCAGGACTTTTATTGTGTTCTTTTATTCTCCACAGTTGTATAATGAAAGATTACAGAGATCCCCCTCTCCTTCTGGAGAAGAGAATGTAATGAACCTTTAGGGAACACAGCTAGACTTCATATAATGAAGTGGACTTTAACACCACTGCTGTACCTTTAAGGATACACTACACTGTTTGTAGTTTTAGTGACAGTAATGTACCTGTACTGTACCTTTAATTCAGAGAGTGTACTGTAATAAACATTGTTACTGCACCAAGTCTGTCATGAACTCTTGTTTTCTTCTCTACCACACAGTAAATATCAGTCTTTCACCTGTAGAGAGTATGGCACCAAAAACACACACATTTGACACTCAATCAGAAAATGTAGCAGTTTCCAGGAGAAACACAGTGAATGTCATAGCGTCTATTGTTTGCTGGTAGAACTGACACATGGAGAGTTATTCTGTTTCTGTAATGCCATCAGCTGTTAGTATTTTGACAGTCATTATGCTCTGACTGACTCTGTGTTCCTCTTGGAGAGAAAACATGAGCTAGATTTTGAACGTATGACTCGATATTGAAGCAGGTTTGCGATGCTTTGACGTAGTTAGTGAATGTAGAGGAAGTTCTGTTTGCATTTGGAATCATTGGTATTTAATGAACAAAACGTGGATTTGAGCAGTAAATTAACTGTGTGACATAGGTGTGTTGCTGTGGTAATAGTTTAGAAAATGTATTTTCAGGGTGTTCTTCTTAGTCTCGTCACTCATCTCGTCCAGCTCCACTGTGTGAATCAGAAAGCCCCAGCTGAGCAGCTGAAGACAACTGTGGCAGTGTCTAATAGACTATGATTATTTTGTTTATTTAACCTAGAGACTCATTAAGAACAGCTTCTTATTTACAGTGGCAGCCTGGCACTAAGATTCACAGAAGGTCAGATTACAACGAGAGGAAGAATGAGGTGCTGAGAGAAACAAAACCTTCTAAAACCTTTCAGTGGTGTTTCAGGGATAACACTCTGTAGTCCGTTCTGTTCAAAATGTTACTGAAATGAAATGTCACAATGCCCATTTAAAACATATGAAGTAGAACAAAGACAATATTTCACATGTTGAAAATAATGTTCATTCATTATCTTTAACCGCTTTTCCAATTCAGGGTCACGGTGGGTTCAGAGCCTACCTGGAATCATTGGGCGCAAGGCGGGAATACACCCTGGAGGGGGCACCAGTCCTTCACAGGGCAACACAGACACACACAAGTTCACTCTCACACTCACACCTATGGACATTTTGAGTCACCAATCCACCTACCAACGTGTGTTTTTGGACTGTGGGAGGAAACCGGAGCACCCGGAGGAAACCCACGAGGGCATGGGGAGAACACACCAACTCCTCACAGACAGCGGGAGCGGAAATCGAACCCACAACCTCCAGATCCCTGGAGCTGTGTGACTGCGACACTACCTGCTGCTCCACCGTGCCGCCCTGCACTAAGATTTCCAATCCAAATTACTGAAGAAGCTTCAGGCTTTGTTTTCATTATTAATTGATGAACCACATCATTTGGCACTTCCACATGTTGAAAATAATGTATTTTTATTTATTTATTTATTTTTAATATTTTTAATGTTTCTTTTTAATGCCAGCAACATGCTCCAAAAAGTTTGTGAATAGAAGACTGGTAAAGCTGTGTAATGCTAAAATAAATGAGGTTAATTGTGAGCAGGTCAGAGACATAACTGGGTTTAAAAAGAGTGTCTCAGATAGTGCTTTTCCACCAACGAAGAACGGGAATGGCTCCAGTTCATGGACCAGAATAGTCTGTTCCCAGCTGGAACCAAAGAAGAGTAGGTCCTTAAGCGTGAACCGTGACGTGGTCCGTGGGCGTGTGGAGGTTCAGTTCAGGAAAGACCTCAGAGCCTCACACACAGTGTTATTCCCCCATTGGAGCTGGACGGGGTCATTTACAACGTTTCATATAAATAAATAACAGGAAATAAAACAGGAACATGCTCAATTTTTGTGTGTTTCTGGGTTTGCGTTTGGAGCGACTCCATTAGGGCAGCCCTAGCCACGGCAGTTCAAGAGTTCTTTTGACTATGTAAGGTACAAACTAGGGTAACATGATGGTAAGTACCAACACTGTCTAGTTGAATTATACTGAAATGCTCATCAGGTTTTAAGTGTTTAGGTTAAAAGGAACATTGTAACGTACAAGAGATCTGGATTACGGTTCTACAAACACGCACACTTTCACTGTGATTTGGTACATGTGTTTTCTTTGTCCTCAAAACTCCAGCTGATGAATGCTCTTGAAGTTTAGCCGATATCCACAACATGCACAGTGCAGCATCATGTTGTAATTTTAAACAATAATGATGAATATTGTCATATTGCTCGCCTGTGAAAATGTAGGATACTGTTTGATTTTTATTTATTTATTTACTTTAACGTGAAGCACATCATGGAACTGACTGTAATTTACATATTCATTCACTCTCTCACTTTTGATTAGGAATTGTACCCAGGGTTGCTCTTCTCAGGTGAAAGACATTTTGTGTCCTTGTTTACTTGTCTATCCCATATAACACTCTCTGTAAAGAGATGTCCAATTTTACCTTTGTTAATAACAGTCTGACGTAATGACATACTTCTGTAATTATCTGTATATCCCAGTGCTAACTGTAAAGAGACATGGTTTTTGCTACTTCACTTTCTTCTATAGTAAAGGTATTCTAACTGTTGTGAAATAATTGCAGGGGATGAGAAAGCCCTCTAGTTCACATGTGCAGAAAAGAACAACCTTTTACAATCATGTGTATTGAAGTCTTCAGATTTGAGCGGAGTGTTTTATACAGACAGTGACAGTTTACTTACTGATGTGTGTTTTAGTGTAGGAGGGGGGTTTCTCAAAACTGTTTAGGTGTGTCTCAGGAAGGAACAGTTGGAATACCTCTTCTACTTTGAGGTGATTTTTGAAAAAGAGATTAAGTCTAATCTCTAATCCTGGACTACACAGCATTTTGAATGGTGATTTTCCATTGAAAGGAGGATATAGTCCAGGACTAGGCATTATCCCTGTCTAGGAACCTGTTTCTGTTCTTGAAAATCAGCGGTCAGTACTGGACACCCATTGTTGTATGTTAGCATACTGTGTATCTGTAATCACTGCACCTCGACTGCTTGTGCTCGACCATGTTTCTGCTCTGTTTACTGCTTCCACGCCTCAGGGACGAGTGCTCCTCCTAACCCCAACACAACCCAGAGCTCCCAAACTTTTCAGCACCACGATAGCTAAGCTCGATAGCTTTACCTCAGAATGGAAGCTCTAGTGGCCGGGTGGCCTCGACCCCACCATTATGGCTGAGCTGGAGACAGAGTGCATGTCACTGGGAGTCAATGCCCTGGCGTCCGATAGCAAAGATCTGGGCGGGGACTGCAGCCCCCCCATGCTGACTCACCTCGCTGAGCCCATGGCCATGCTGTCCTCCATCAAGGCCGATCTGGACCTGGATTCCATCCACATGGTGGACCTCTCAGAGATCCAGCCACTGAGCATGGCTGAGCTGGGCTCTGAGCACATCAAGATGGAGATCAGCAGCCTGGACTAAATCAAGTCTGAGCGGCACGGCAACCTGCGCTCCTTCCACGGCGTGAAGCCGGACTCCTTCAAGTCTCATTACGAACCCAGCCTCGTCTTCTACTACATCACCCATGTGCACGACAGCCTGGAGTACATCAAATCAGAGCAGCAGGCAGACGTTCAGTGTTACTAAACTAGGGAGCTGGCGTCCTTCAAACCAGAGTATGAACACAACCTCATGTCCAGCCACCTCAAGTCGGAGATGAATGGCCTAGAATCCATGCACATGGCAGAACTGTGCACTGAGCTCAACAAGCTGCGCCTGGATGAAGGCATGGTCAAGATGGATCCCGAGGTCCAGACGGGACACCTGTACGAGCTGCAGTCGGCCGAGGCAGCTAAGGGCCCACAGGCCGGCACAAAATCGCACTCTTGCATACCTTGCAATCTCACGGGAGAGAAGCCCTTCTCCTGCACTCAGTGCGGCTAAAACTTCAGTACTTTGGGCAACCTGAAAACTCACCAGCAAATCCACACTGGACAGTGGCCTTACACCTGCTTGCAGTGTGGCAAGAGCTTCAAGAGTGCGGCCAGGCAGGCAACCTGAAGAGGCACCAGCTCATCCACACGCGGCAGAAGCCCACTGCCTCAAAGGCTTCACCAAGGCGCACCACCTCCACTCGCACCAGAGGCTCCACATGGGTGACAAGCCCTTCGCCTGCACCAAGTGCAGCAAGAGCTTCTGCCAGTCAAAGGAACTGAAAGCCCACCAGCTGAGCCACACCAGGGAGAGGCCCTTCTGCTGCTCACACTGCGGCAGGACCTTTGCCAAGAAGATGAGTTTCCGCAACCACCAGTAAGTCCACATGCGTGAGGAGCCCTTCAACTGCTGCCATTGCGGCAAGAGCTTCAGCCAGTAGGGCCTCCTTAAAGCACACGAGTCGATCCATAAATGACAGAAACCCGACCTCAGCAGCGGCAGCAGCTGCAGTAATCACAGTAGCTAAACACCTCTTAACCTCACAAAGTAGTATTCTTTCTTTTCTTTATACATTTCTTGACCGTGAGACCTGGAGGGGCATGATTGGGAGGAACAGCCCCGCTGATCTGAATCTGAGTGGTGTTCAGTTATTGGATCCCCTATGCCCATCACAGTTTTGTTGATCTGGAGTAGCCATTCGACCATGTCCCTCAGGATATTCTGTGGGGGGTGCTCTGGGTGTATGGGGTATTGGGCTCTTTGCTATGAGTGCCTGTATAAACAGAGCAGTAGTCTGGTTTGCATGGCTGGTAGTAAGTCCGACTGGTTTCCTATTGGAGTTGAACTCCGTCAGGGGTTCTATGGAAACAGTTTGAGTAACCACTACTCAAAAGAAAATATTTTATTGCATTACTTAAAGTGTTTTAGTATGTGCTCCTATTTTGAGAGAATAACTGACTGCACTAGACTGCACAATTTGTAGCTGGGACCACACCCTATAGCACTTTACCAGATTTTCATTGGTCAGTTCCAATGAGCCTAGTCTTGGTTTGTTTTGTGGAAGACCCTGTACAAGTTTGGAAGCCTTTTTCTCATTTTTACACAATAAAATTTGGTGTTTTCTGCATTTTACTTTTTTCCTTGGGCAAATACCTTTTTAGTACATAGTTTTCATTTCTTCTTTTCTTCAGAGAAGAGCTAATTACAGTCACAAATTACAGCTGACTGAGTCAAACAAGATGTCTTTTTTCCCTCAAGCTCTTTTTCACATTCTGGAAATTGGTGAGTTGTTTTCCATAAGTAAGTGACTGAAAAGAAAAATGATTTTATGCTTATCTTATGTTAGAAAATTAATTACAGTGTGTGAATTTTAGAGTCATTACAAAGTGTAAAGGTGGTTTGTGTTCAACTGTAAACCAAACACAGTTTTCTAACTAGACAAATTAACTTTTATATTCTTAATCTGTGCTGGTCCTAGTGGTTTGGCTGAGGTTAACAGTTTCCTTTACTTCGTTAAATGTTCTGGGCCTCAGAGTTAATATCAGACATTACCAGCCTCACAGATAAAGTTATTGGAAATGCAAATACTGTCCTTTTCTCTGTGTGAAGAGAGCACAAGGATTGAGCCTTGTCCTTGGTAGCATCAGGAACATTAAAAATTAATATTAAATTATTTAAACTTTGTACATTATACTGTTTCTGAAAATAAAATTGAAATATGACCATAACTTAAGGCAAAAATGTCAGAGACAAATTTCTTAAAACCTGGAGAAATAAAACCCAAATTATCTCATGCATGTCACGCTCTTCCAGAACCCTGAGCTAACAGCCATAGACACATCATTGGAAGTCCCCTCAAGGCTCTAAGTTCTTCATAAGTAGCTCTGTGAGTATCTTTTCTTTATCTGTCCGTTTCTTTACACCTGACTGTCTAGCTACACCTGTCTATCTATCTGTTCCTCTACAGCTAACTATTTATCTGTAGACCTCTGTCTTTCTGTCTATATTTAGACAAATTGTAATTGACACTCAACACTGTTTTTTGTCTCTCGCTCTCTATAGAATCTGGATGATGCAGATTTCCAGGTCATTGGTCCAAAACCAGGCATCACCTCTACTGAACCCTTCAAGTGTCAGGATCATCCTAGAAGGCAGTCTTGAAATGGATGAACTTACCAACCTACCTCAGGCAAGGTGCCCTTTGTTTGTTCTGACATATAGAGCATGAGATACACCCAAGTTTCTAAAGCTGAAGAATGTTCTTGTTGTGTACAAAACATTTCTGAACATTGCAAAAGTGCACGTAAAGTGCTTGTTTTATTTTGTATCACTTTTAGATTGTTCTGCTGCTGCACTGTCGGTAAACTCAACATGGTGCTAACTTTTGCTGTCACTGTAATGGTACTCTCAAGGGTATATGTTCACTTCCCTTTAGTTCGGGAACATAATTATTGTAAGTTAGGAACACAAATTCCACTGTATTTATTTGTTTGACACTTTCATAGAGCTGCTGCTTAGCCTTTAAGTTATTTAGATGAGATCTTTAGCATCAGTTGTAGCATAATCATTTGTATAACCGTTTGTACTATAACCTGATCATCTTTTACATTTGAAGTTCTGTAGTTAATGAATCTGCATGAATAAGCATTTTAAAGTTTTTCATTAAATACTTTTAAAGAAAATATATTGAAGAGAACAGAACATGTACATAATCTCTATATGTTTAATTATAGAGCTGGAATTCAACAAGGAGTACAACTGAGGTGACTACACTTGAGTGTTCTTTCACTACGCTGCACCTCCTGAAGATCCTTGATGTCCAGGCTGCCAGAGATGAGGATACGGCTGATATCTCCATCATTGTTGAGGGCAGTGAGGTATTGACAAAGTGTGACAACACAGCAGAGGCTTGCAAACTGTTGATGGAAATGATGTATGCCATGAATAAGTGTCAAATGTGTACTTCCACACATTTCAGGAAACTCAAACTGTTTTAAAGTACACTTCTGCTATTTTTTTTTACTTTTCCAAACCTACTGGTGAAATATTTTTGTTTTTTAAGTGTTTTGTTATATGGCCTTAGCGTAGTACATGAATAACATATTTTTAAAGAAAAGTCTGAATGTAAAAGGCAGTTCTTAGGGTGTAAAACCAATTGTTTCTTTGAAAAACAGGATTTGAATGTTAATTGGGTTTAGGAAATCATGACACTGCCAATTTCAAATTTCAATGTCAGTTATAAATGTATTTTCTATGCATTGATTTTACGTACTGTTTATATACATTGCAATTGCTTTATGTTTACATTGTTTCAAGGTTGTATGAAAAGCACACTTACTAATATTACATTGTCAGATATGTTGTCATTGTGGTGGTACTCTCAATTGTACATATTTTTGCATTTAATTAGGGAACATATTATTATTGTAGATTTTAAAATGTGTTTTTTTCATACACCCTGTTTCATCTCCAAGACTTTTATTATGTTTTTTGTTATATGACATTTCTATAATGAAATATTACAAACATGTATCTCGCCCTCTGGAGAAGAGAATGCAATGGGGGCAAAAGTTTCCTGAATTTTGCTAGCTGGGGTGTGGCCAACACCCGTGTTTACAAAGTTCTGACCTCAAAAGTCTTGTCGAGAAATGTTTAGAACGTGTTTTTTCACAATATTTCAGCACTTCTGAAAATAGGTTTTTGGAAAGTCTTAATTTAGAGTAAATTTAATAAAAAAATAGATGTATGACACTCTTACTGATTCAACATTGTTGTTGCAGAGATTATTCTGAAGAAAAGCATGTGTAACACTTTGAAAAAAAATAATTTGAGATGGGTGTAATTTGTAAAAAAATCAAGGCCTGTCAGACTACACCAGAGTGTCTGAAAACCATTGCTGTCTCAGTACTGTGATGACAGTGAAAACCAATTGGAATGTCTCAAAGACAAAGCTTCAGAAGAGAGTTTGGAGCAGGGTCATGTAGACAAGATGAAACTGTAGAGATTATATGTGATACAATACTATGCAAAATTTACTTTCATCAGAGAACATAACTTTGGACCACTCAGCAGCAGTCCAGTCCTTTTTGTCTTTAGCTCAGACGAGATGCGTTTGACGCTGTCTCTTGTTTAAGAGTGACTTGACACAAGGAATGCGACGCTGAAACCCATGTCTTGAATATGTCTGTGCATGGTGGTTCTTGCTTTTACACTTTTTTCCACCACATCTTTTCCTTCCCTCCACCTCTGTATTAATGTGCTTGGACACAGAGATCTATGAACAGCCAGCCTCTTTAACAATGTTATTTTGTGTCTTGCTCTGCTTGTGTAAGGTGTCAATGGTCATCTTCTGGACAACTGTCAAGTCAGCAGTCTTCCATTTAAAGGCCTTTGCAGGTGTTTTGAGTTAATTCGCTGATTACAGTGTGGCACCAGGTGTCTTCAATATTGAACATTTTCATAATATTCTAATTTTGTGAGATACTGAATTTGGGGTTTTCATTAGCTGTCAGTTACAGCGCCCTCCATAATCATTGTCACCCCTGGTTAAGAAGCATTCTTTGGCTTCTAATAAATTCTTTTAAAAAAGTAATATAGGACAACAATGCAAAAAAAGAGAAAAATCTAAGCTTTAATTAATGTGCCTTTATTTGGTGGGAAATAATAACACATTAAGAAATAAATCTTTTAAATGAAATCATGTGTGCCACAGTTATTGGTACTTTGTACAACCTTCTTTTGCCAACAAGACAGCACTTAATCTTCTCCTATAACTATTCACAAGATGGGACAATACAAAAAGAGGGATCTTCGACCATTCCTCTTTGTACAACCTCTCTAAATCATCCAGAGTCCTGGGTCTTCTCCTACGCTCTCTCCTCTTCAGCTCACTCCACAGGTTTTCTATTGGGTTGAGGTCTGAAGACTGAGATGGCCATGAAAGGAGCTTGATTTTGTGCCTTGTGAACCATTTTTGAGTAGATTTGGCCACATGTTTAGCGTCATTATCTTGCTGAAAAATCCAGTGGCGACCCATCTTCAGCTTTCGGTGAGAGGCCTCCAGATTCTGAAAATTAATTACAGTGTGTGAATTTCAGAGTCATAACAAAGTTATTTTCTAACATAAGATAAGCATAAAATCATTTTTCTTTTCAGTCACTTACTTATGGAAAACAACTCACCAATTTCCAGAATGTGAAAAAGAGCTTGAGGGAAAAAAGACATCTTGTTTGACTCAGTCAGCTGTAATTTGTGACTGTAATTAGCTCTTCTCTGAAGAAAAGAAGAAATGAAAACTATGTCCTAAAAAGGTATTTGCCCAAGGAAAAAAGTAAAATGCAGAAAACACCAAATCTTATTGTGTAAAAATGAGAAAAAGGCTTCCAAACTTGTACAGGGTCTTCCACAAAACAAACCAAGACTAGGCTCATTGGAACTGACCAATGAAAATCTGGCAAAGTGCTATAGGGTGTGGTCCCGGCTACAAATTGATATTTTAAGTTCGTTCAAATTAAAAAT